>NW_020273613.1:1566607-1601281 GCF_003268045.1 Sipha flava
AGTTTATCACTATTGTAATATAAAAATTTAACTAAAAAAAAAAAAAATTAACAAAAAAAAACTTTTTTAATCAAAATTTAAGTTAAGTTAATTATAATTGTAATATAAATATTGAATTTTTAAAAAAGAAAAGTAAAAAAAAAAATACTGTTAATCTAAATTTAAGATAAGTTTATCACTATTGTAATATAAAAATTTTATTTGTAAAATAAAAATAGCAAAGAAAAATATGTTGTTAATCTAAATTAATTTTGTTAAGTTAATCATTATTGTGATACAAAATGTAATACCATTAAAAAAATAAAATGTATTAATATATATTTACGTGTAATTATATGTATGTGTGTGTAAATGCATATACTATATAGTATATACGTATGTATTTTGTTTCATTAACTACCCATCTAATTATTGGTTAAACACTCAAAGGACCGGTCCAAGGTAAATATTAAATGTGATAAAAAAGTGTTCGTGGTTTATTTTTGTTATCCGTGTTCCTCGTATGATTTCATCATAAATGAAAACTGGCAAGTACCCTGGTATAAGATTTTCAAACGATCAAACTGAAAAATGTATATGGTAAGATATTCGTATTGTATAATACTTGATGATGTTCGATTACAAATAGGAAATATATAACATGATTTATTATTATTTTCTCATTATTTGAATAAAATAATTATTGTGTTTTTTACACTTAACAATGACTAATCAAAACACTGCAATTTAATGACAAAGTGTATGTATTTTTAAATGCATACATACATAAATAAATACTTTTGTTTCATCAACTACCCATCCAATTATATTTAAAACCTTTTTCTTAATGTGATTTATATATGAAATAATATTATGTAAATTAATTTAAAAAAAATCTTATACAATAATAATATCTGCTATCAAATAGACAAATTAAAAAAATATGAACGTGTTTATCTGTATACGTATAAATGTTAAATATAAATATCAATTATTTTTAAATTTAAACATATAACCTAACCATAATTCACTATAAAGCCATTAATACTGTTCCTTTACAACTGTAAAAATAAAAAAATCCCCTCTGGTATTACGTTATAGTATAATTATGTTTTGCTTATTAACTTTCCACTTTTGATCTCCGTTTTAAAATATTTGTAAACATTTATATCACCCGCACTCTCGCCAAAGAGCGTCAGTGCATTTTTTTACCAGTTAACTAGGCGACATAAATGTCGCCCAGTGATTATATTCTGTCGATAGTATTTTGAAAGATTGGGCGAAATTATGCGAAGCGAACGTGAAATATCAACATACAGTTTACTCCCAATTATCCGTGGAATAGGGTGGCAGGGCATCCACAGATAAACGAATTCCGCGGATAATCCTCAAAATTAAATTTTATAATAAAAACTAAATTGAAAATTGAAATTGAACATTATTATTACATATGTATTATTAAAAAAGATACACATGTATGTACAATGAATGTATGTACATGTATAATGAAGACACTGCGACTAGCCGTAATAGCTGACCAAGATTGATCGTTGCGTGCGTAATGGTTTCCTAACTGCGACTGAATGCTGCAGCTGGCATTTATTTTCAGTTCAGTTTAATGCAGCTCGATATTTCGTTGTGGACACGCGTATTTATTCTTTTTTTTTTTTTAAATTTCTCATCACACACAACTTAATATGGAACAAATAATTATAAAAAATAATAAAATAATCATGGTTTTATTATAAAAGGAGAAAGAAGAAGAAATAAGGTACACTTCAAATTTATATAAAGGACATCTTCGACTAACTGCTCATCGTCAGTTGTCAGCATAAACGTGCACAGACATTACTGGCAGGGTAGTCATACATAACACATTAACATTTAATATTTATAACAAATTTGGATGGGGTAATTTCATTAAACTTAATAATTATATTTTCCCAACATTCTTATACATTTATTTACCATTTACGGACGCGTTTCGAAGTCGTTCGACATAATATGGTTATTTATTATTGTGATAGTATTGAATACTTTGGTGAGAGAGGGAAGGTTCACTGAGTATTCAAGTGTCTATCCTGACTACCCCGTATGCACGCTTATGGTTGTCAGTGTACAGAGTTTTCGTCGTTTTTCGATTAAATTAATCCGTTTACAAAAATATACAATACATTTGTTCAGAATAAAATCTCAATGCGACGCACGCAATACTATGAAAGCATTGAAAAGCCAACTGTATGTTTTTTTATCTCATTATTATAGATTATCACAACTCATTATTATCGATTAGAAAAATGTGGAAAAGTGGTTTTGTGAAAAAGAAACTGTAGTACGTTAACACCGATAATTAAGACATGTGATTTATAGTATTAAAAAGCAAATAATCGGTCACGATTCTAGGGCAAAATGTTCGTACGAGCTGCAGCCTACTCTGCCCTTACACTAGAATAGGGTGACCATAGTACCGTTTAAAACGGGATTGTCCTTTTTTTCATCATTATATCCCGTTGGCCCGACAAACTTTGAACGGAACAAAGACCTAGTAAAGACATGATATTTTATGTAATTTGATATACATAATGCATCTTATTCACATGCAAACAATAAACACATTTTTTCTTGGAAATTTGACATTTGTAGAAAATCGTCATAAGAGATTTGAATATTTACACGTAATTTGATATACATATTCTACTTTATACTGAGAAACCTATATGTACATACTTAAATACGTTAAATTAATTACATATTACTAATAGATGTAAGAGTCTAAGAGGAAAATTGTATCCTAAACATCTCCAGTTAGATTCTTACCCACATATTGGATTTATTTTAATTATCAATAATATTCTTTATGTTTTCAAATGTATTATCACCTGTATGATAATATTAGTGAGTATTTGATATCACAACTGGTATCGGTTATTATCAAAACACCGAATATTCGTTATGTTTTCAAATGTGTTATCACCTGTACGATAATATTAGCGGGTACTTGTAATCACATTTTATATTATCACAACTGATATCGGATATTATCAAAAATTCAGAAGTAGCGGTGGGGTAAGGGAGGAGCAGCAACGAACACGATCGCTTTAGTGGTGAGGGTGTGCGGTGGTGCTTGAAGCCCCCATTTTATCCTACTCCTATGATTCTGGTCGATGGATGGAGAGTGTTTAGGTTAAACCTGGATGCGCTGGTACACGAATCTATAGAGCCACCGCGCCGTCCGGTCTCTTTGCACCAGCTCCACACGATCGTTGCAACAAGGCGGTCAAAAGTCGACACATAGGAAGAATTACAATTTTCCGCACGTTCCACGTGTTCACGAAGTATTATTACGATACACGCGTGCACCCTTTTCGTAGTTAACGGTGCCGTAATAATAATAATAATAATAATAATAATCCCCGAATTGTACGTGTTGCAAGACCGTAAAGCGTTACAAAACAGTCCGTTTAGGTTGCATTAATAAATTGTTGTAACCGTCGACGGCTGTGACCTTCGTGATCCGACGACGAAACCATCTCGTGTGCGCCACCGCCGGTGTAGACACCAACCGAAATGTATCAGCATGGAAGTCCTTGAGCAGCTCGTTAAACGCAATTACCTCGTGAATAGGTAGTACCCACTACAAGTGTGTCGTTACCTATGTACGTATGTATATCTGCGTTCGTTTCGAAATTTCGATGACAATGACGGAACAAGTTCAACCGAATGTTTAATGCGATTTCGAACATAATAATTGAGGATTACTTCACGAATTAAAAATTCATCGCTGTGTAATTTATTCGAACGACGGACATTTACTGCGCGTTCGGCAACAAAAGGTCGAACGTAACTTATCAACCACGTGTAAAAACGTTCAAAACCTTTGCACAACCCGTTCGTTCTTAACCCGGTAAATCCGCGTTTCCAGATGTGGTTTAAAAACGATTGCACAACCGTACACATATCACCCATAAATAAATTCGCACTAACGACCTTGAAACATGCACATAACACAATGATTATCTTAAAAGAATGTATTTCTCATATTTTCACATCAGTTCTATAACATTATTATAAACATTAATCGAAAGTATTTCGAGAATATGGAACCAATATTTTGAGATTTAGACCAAGTGTTCTATAGATATCATAGTAAAACTAGAATAATCATACCCTGTTTTGGTAAGATTGACACACTTACTAAGTACATGAAAAATGACACATCTAGGAGGGCATAGTAATATCCTCTTAATGGTTTAGCTAAATCCAGATTTTTACAGCTTTTTTTTTTAAACTTAAACAATGCATAAATTTTCCACATTTATCCTGCATCAAATCTTACTAATATTTAACAAAAATGTCCTTATACATTTCTTATAACATAAGTATATAAGGATAGACATATTTTGAAATCAAGAACTACATTATAGTCTTTTGTAACATCTTGAAAGTGGCGCTCACAGGGGTGTCGATTGACACCCCTCAGAGAATTGGTGGATGACTAGTTCTGTGTGAACATGTATGAATATTTGTTTAATTTAACGCTAACCAATTTTTCATCTATCCAAATCAACATACTAATTAACTAGAACTATGCGTCACATGAGAATAAGTAGTAGGGCTCAATCCCAAAAAATTATGCTATACAAACTTATAAATAAATTTCCCAGAAAATTAAAAAATAATTAATGTAAGGTTTATTTTAAAAAATTTTATTTTTAGTATCTTTGTTAGAAAGTAAAAACCAAAAACACCTAAAATGAATAGTTAAACTATGCCTAAACTCAGATTTTACTGGTGGGGATGGGTGGGTACCTCGAAATATATATTTTCGACGCCCTTGTCAAAAATCTATTGTGCGCCATTGCATCTTGAGATTTAATAATCAAATTTCAATATCAAAGGATTGATACAAAAAAGTTTCAATGAGATATTTTGAAAAATCTGTTACTCAAAGGTTAGTTATAGTAATCTTATGGTTAGTTTTAATAGAAAAGGAAAATATATTTTTATACTATACAATAAATGTATAGACTCACCAGGACCCAGTCATCAAATGATAAGTTATTAAAAAAAAAAATTAAATCTAGATAAAAATGTCCGCAATAACAATTAAATCAATGAATGCCTAAATACATTTCAAATTAATTATGTTGATAGGTTTAAATATGTTTAAAACAAAAAATTTAATTCTTAATCCAATTCAAAAATATACTACACTGTAGGTAGGGTATTTTTAAAAAAAAATTAATACAAGATATTTATATTGTTCTTTTATACCAAAAATTCATATATTTAATGTATTTTTCAACAAAATTTTAGCTGAATTTTCAAAGTATCACTTATCAATTTTCTAGCCACATACATATTATTATCAACAATACATGAAATAAAAATAAATAATTATTGGATTTTTAAAAGATAAAATATAATACTATCTTTTTCATATCTTAACAATTATTTATATTGCAGGTTAAGTTAACAAACGAGGTAAACACATTTAATGGAAGTTCACAACTGTCATCACACAAAACATTAAAAAAAAAAAGATAAACTCAGTTTAGAATTTTTAGACATTAAAAAAAAAATAGTATTCAATAAAACATAATAAATTACAATTTAAAATCATTTTTATTCAGCGCCAATTCATATTGCACTTTTATGTATTAAACTTCTACAACTACAAAGTAAAATATAAACTTAGGTTGTATGAAATCTTAATACTTTTAATTGAATTTTATAGGCCTGATTTTACAAAAAATCAATTAAAAATTATTTTAAATATATTTTCAAGGAAGTCAAACTGAATATGTTAAAAATAAACAATCTGTACTAAAAACCTTCCCATAAGTTTGAGATCAGGAAAAGTTTAAAAATAATATTATTAATGTGAATGCTTGAAAAAAAAATAATATAATATTAAAAACAAATGGCACACCATAATATTTAAATAAATTGGTGGATTAATAAATATAAACAAAAATATTTTTTGGATCATGATTGTAAATTTTCAAAGTAAACAAAAATTAATGATTTAATACACTTTTCAAGTTTTCCAGTTAACATCAATAAGTTTACTTTTAAACATAAATTATAAGTTTTTATTCCTTAAGTTATAGTTTATTTATTTTATTTTATTTTGTTTTTTTTTTTTTTTTGGACAAAACTTGAAAATTGCATAATTATCAAATACTATAGTAAATTTGATATTAACTATTACATATTATTAACATATTTTACTTTGACTATCCGTACAGTATTACTAATAGGTTTTCTATATCAGCACTATTCTTTAATAAAATAAGCAATGAAGCCAACATAAAACTAACTTACAAACAATCAAAAATAAATAATTTTAGGTTTTTTTAATATTATACAAAGAAATATAATTATTTGCTTAAAAATATTTTTGTTAAATAACCTTATTGCTCAACTTAAATCTAATAAAAACCGTTAGTAAAACACATTTTGTAATTCACAGATGAGACTGTTAGTTAACATATGAATACAGTAATTTGTATTCATTATACATCTCATGTGTTTTGAACTCAATTTTTATAACAGTCTTCATTGGAAAAAAAATAGGTATGTACAACAAAAGATAAAAATCAAAGTGACTGAATAGCAGCAGAACTTAATTGTATTTGTTGATGTTGATTCAATTCTCGTCTTGCTGTAGTGGATTGTACCTTAGTATGAGATGCAACACGAGCACTACTATGCTTTATTGCCATTTGTAAAGTGTGCCTGCGATTTAATCTTTGTACACACGATATACATAATGTAAGAGGTAAACCGTCAGAGGACTTTATCTAAAACAGAATAAAATATTAATGTATTCAAAAGTAGGTACCTGAAATTATATTGCATGATACTGACTTATTTTAAATATAAATAAACAACATAAAAGACTGGATTATGTTTACATCATCATATTTTGAATAGAACAAAACTATTTACTTTGAATTAGAATAATGAAAACCATATATATAAAGAAAAATTCTGATTCCAAATAAATTTTAATATTACTCTAACCCTCCTGAAGATTAAATTCATATTCAATTTTCAAAATCATATAATTTACTTAATGAAAGGAAAATAAATGATCTATTCAATATTTCTCAATCATTATTCTCTAGTTGAGTCTCTGGTACTAATAAATAGTATTTAAGTTTCTTAAATAATTTACTATCAATTTAAGTACAGTTTACTTGTTTAGTATATGAAAAACATTATTGAGAAATAAAATTTTACAGAAAACTAATTTTTAAAATTGTATCATTCTTTAAGCAAACAATACCTTTAGATACAAATTTTATGTTAGTGACATAGATGATATAATTCATTGAAAAATATATTAGATATATACTTAATGGGAATAAAAATAAATTCAGATAACATTTTTGACAATTTTACAAAATAATTGTTTGATAATGGATATTAATAGGAATTAATTATATAAAGAATGTTCTCTCTGTAACAAATTATTCAGCTATTTGGGAATTGCAAAATATTAAATACTGAACTCTTTAAAAAATTATACTTATTTCTAACACAATATTTTATATTGTTCTTTTTTAAATTGTCTATCTTACCAAAATATAGCAAATTTCGCTAAAACTACCCTCTTAAAACAACAAATAGTGTATATTATATATAAATAAAGTACAATAACCATTAAACAATCAAAAATGAGCAGATCTAGATAATAAATCTGAGATGTAGAAATTTTCTGAACTTTAAATTAATTAATCAAAATATACCTCAAATTTCAACTAACGTATAAAAAAAAAATGGATGCTAAGTCACACAAAAATATTATATATATATAAATAAATATATATTTATTTCACTTTATAATAAATCAATTAACTTCAATATTAATTCAGAGTCCAGGGTTAATTATTAAGAAAGTAAATTTATTATAAAATTATAATAAATTCAAAATGTAAATTGATCTTAATACCAAAAATTATAAATTAATTAACATGGGATAAAATAACCATATAATATATTTAAATAAATAATTATCAAAGAAAACACAATTAGAGCAAATTAATTATTATAAAAGTAAAAAAGGACTATAATGACATATTTGATAAATTTAATTTAATGTCTTGAATATTTCTAGTACAGTTAAAGTATAATTTGGACCATAGTCCGAGATTCATAAATTAAAGAATTAAATTCTATAGTTGTAAAATAAATAAATTGTATCAGAATCAATTGGTCTTAAACAAAATCATTGAAATTAAATATTTACACACTTTTTTTTTTTTTTTATTGAGAGATAAACCATCTATACAAAAAAATGAATAGTAAAAATAATTTTTGTAATATTTGATTTATTGACATACAAAGTGTGAAAATATTGATGAAAAAAGCCACTCATTAGTGACACTTCAATTTTAATCATTTATTGTAAGTTTAATGATTATTTGAATACAGTATAGGTCATGATGCCATAAATACCAATTTTGGTACAACTTTAAAAACATTACTGAATACCCTTTCATATATAATACTTTATAATATATATATATACTATAGGTATACTATAAGTATATAAATCCAAGTCAATTAGTTAATGGTAAATTAAATACCACAAAAAAAATAGTAAAATACACGTTAAATTACTGATGGAGTGCAAAACTTATTATAATTAATGATATATAATTATATATATACTAGCTGACCCAGTAAACATTGTTTCGCCGCATATTTTTCATATAGTTTAATAACAAATACTGTAATAAGAGAATTATATATATATATATATATATATATATATATATAATAAAAAATATAATAGAAGTTTCAAGAAATATTAGGAATAAATTAAGGGTACTTAAATGTTATTGATATCACAGCCAGAACATTAAAATAAATTTAATTTTCAAATCCACAAATATAAGTATATTTTTTAATTATGAAATATTTTAGGTAATATGGCTCAAAATTAAACACATTACAATTTAAATAGGTACACAACTATTCTTTGAATAATGTTATCATAAAAAATAAAAATTAATCCTTTAATTTTAAATACACTTAAGTATATACTTAATATATGAAATGCCTAGGAACTAGCAATAGCCTACCGACAGGTGTATTTACTTTTTAATGATAAAACAAAATTTAATTTAAAATATTACTAATATAATGTAAATATTAAATAAATTGCAATGAACATAATCTATTAAGATATAAATATTATTCATGATATAAAAACATGAAAATAACCTTTAAGTTTAAATATAATACTTTATGGAATTTATATATTTAACTACTGATGCTAAATTTAAAAAAATAAGCTTTTAGTGGGTAAATTGAGCAGATCTGTAAAATGAAAACACAGGTTATTTCTTATTAATTATTATTATGGTATGTAGGAAATAAATTAGCTGATGAATAATTCTTAATAGTTTTACAATAAAATCATACTTGGGAGAGTTCTCCTTTGAATTCACGGAGTAAGATTAGCACGGGGATTAGCATAAATAAATTAGAACAAAAATTACTTGATTTCGAAAATTCATTTATTTTCTCAATAATTGTCTAATACCCACAGTAAAATTATATCATCATGTACAATGTTGATAAAATTTCATTCAAGCTGTCAGATTTCATTAGCGTAACCAATTTTTATCCTTGACTTATTTTCATATACTTTTAATTTAAAATATATCTAAAGAGTAGGTAATCAAGCAATAGTTAGGTCAAGGTTACGCATAAACTATGTAAACCGTCTTAAAAAATAGTAACATCTCAGATGATATTTTAAATTCAACCTTATAAAAACACCAACAGATAAAGGTGTAGGTACCTACACAAAATAAAAAAAATAAAACAATTCACTTAGAAAGCCAATGTTGTAAAAATCCTTGAGAAAAAAGTGGTTGGCTGGCAAATTTTACAAATGCTAATAAATCGCAAAAACATTTAGTCAGATACTGTCGGAAATGCTGCGTGTAAACAATGGGTGTAAGAGACGACGCGTAGAAGATACCAAATGTGGCGAATGATGCAAAAAAAAAAAACGTAATGTGCACATTATGAGAACACTCGGGAGTTGTAATACGAAATTAGAAGTAAAACGGGTAGCAATATAATAATTTATTGCATTATGTATACATAAGGAGCTCAAGCATCAAGGCCGCGGCGTCCTCGACGCCTATGAAAGTAAGTAACACACTTTTAATAACCCTGAAAAGACAAAAAATTGGTTCACCGAAAACCTGAGGTCAAGGTTGTGGCAGCGTCGACAACGGTGTGTGGGGCAATAGAAGAAATCGGTTCATGGAGCGCGAATGGTGGATATGAAGCCGAAGAAAAAGACAAAAACGCTGTACCGAAATACGCCCGCGCAAGTCGGCAAGGCGACTTATTCGAAAAAGACGAACGTATAAAAAAAAAACACAATTTCGGCATCACGCCGCCAATACGCGCGTGCGAATGCGTTTCACGGTTTTAGCGCTAAATCGCAACGGACTCCTGTGATAACGCAACACACGCACACATACAACTTTCTACGGGCGCGTGTGCGTGTGTGAGCTGGTGCATATACAATATTACAAACACACACACACACGTATAGATTTCGTCATACACATTTCGACACACGCACACGCACACAGACACGCATATATTATAGTGTTTTAATACACAAACATACACAATAACGAAATTCAATAGGGCAAACGGAACGGAGAAAAATAAAAAACCGTATTCCCGATTTCAAATGTTTGGCTTTGGGTCGTCACCCGTATTACGATTGACGGTCCAGAGAACGGGGGAAGGATGAGACGTTGACAATTACCGGACAACCGGCTAAGGGGTGATTCGGATTCAAATGTTTACCTTTATGGGCAAGTAATCTCTGATCTTTTGCACCAAATTGTACTTTCTTCCCAGTTCGCCATAGATGTGCACTACGCGCTTGTCGATTTTCGAACACAGACGACATATGAAACCGCAACGGACAGCGTTGTTCACGCTTCCCATTTAGACGTGTCGGCGGTGAACGCAACGAAATAACCACGCACTCTGACAGGCGACGACGAACTGCGGCGCGAGATTGGTCGAATAGCACAGACGGTACCGTAAGCAAAATATACACCAAGAGACGAGTTAAAAAAAAAATTAAAATCCGATTTCACAGTTGCGATGGTGGTGGTCACGGCTACAGCAGTGGTGGTAGTGAGTCAGTACAACGGTGAACACTTCGGATCGTCGGCCGCTGCACGACGAGTCGAATTAAAACAAAATGATATTTTGTCATTCGAAAAAAATAATAAAAAATTTTCGCAACACCTTTCAACACCGATGATAGCGCCGCCGGAACGACAACTTAACACATCATATCGGGTGACGGACCCCATCTGTTGGCTGCACTGATTGTTCCGGTGCTGAAGCCGAGCTTAACCTCAAAAACCATCTGTACCCGATTACAGATCGTTCGTTCTCAATGATATGCTCATTTTTTTACGATCAATTGTTGCGGCTGTTTCTTGGTTGCTAATTTTTAAAAAGAAACTAATTTTGTATATTTTTTTTCCCACATACATATAATGTTGATTACTCACCGACTATGTGTTCTTACTACTTCTTAGACGTCAGCTTGTGAGTACACTGTGGAATCGTAATTATTGTTTGATGTTTTTAATTTAATAATTTTTTTAATTGCTTTAAATAAATAATAATCGCATCGATTTTCCTGTCTAGAAATGTTCTTGACAGAAAAGGAGAGTACGTGGTTGTGAACGACGGAAAGTTTTCATTTTACATTAAAGAAGCGCTCAAAGAAGTCTTTGGCCAGGTACATAATTTCTTGTTAACTCCTTCACTGTTCATTTCTCAGCGTTTCTTGGTGCTTACCTTAACTGTCCGAAGGCCTGAGCTGATTAATAATAATTTTTTTTGCTGAATTATTTGTTTTTAAGTCTTTACACTTTTAAAAAATCAACTTTTAATGTTATGATAACTGTTTCTTTTTAAAACACCTTAATAGTTTTTTGTTTTTCATGTTTTATACACAAATACTTAATTATTTGTTATAAAATTCAATTAAAACAACTTAAGAAAGTGTTAAATGTTATTTATTCAATAATTAAATTTATAACTACTTATTAATTTGTACTCAATGTTGATTGTTTATTTTGAATATATGTAAAATTATAGAAATGTTAAATGTAAACAATCTGTTTTTCTCATATTGTTCTATTGTTCATATCAATAGTGTTGCAATGATATAAAAATATAACTAATTGTACTACATTTGAAATATTGAATTGCTATTAATAATTTTATAATTTATTACTTAAGCCCATCTCTATTTAGATAATTATTCTATTTTTTTTGTTGTGTTCTTTATTATAATTCTATAATTCTTCTCCTTTACCTTCCCATTATTTGAGGTTGGCCACCTTTGTCCTAAACCTCTGCTCATCTGGATTTTCTACATCCCATTAAATAATTCTATAATTAGGTATAACATTATTTTTAATACTTGTTTAGTTATATTTCATCAGTTTAAATCTATTATTCAAATAAATATTTTACTATAAGTAAACAGTTATTACTTTTTATCCATAAATGTATTGAAATTCTCTGTAAAACTATTATATCATATTAATTAAGTATATTAAATTCTGAAGAATTAATAAGTAATTACAGTGAATAATAATAACTTATAATAGTAATTTTGTAATCAAAATGTGAACAAACAATTAGTAATCATAATATAATAACTGTTCAATAAATTAAAGCATTTATCAATTTGGTCTAAGCGACTTAACTTAAAATGTATTAGTTAAATAAGCTATAAAATTAAGATTAAATAAATTATTTTATTGATGGATTTATGTGTGACATTTACAGCTTATAAATTGTTATGCATGTAGATTTAACAAATATTTTCTTTTTTAGTTCGGATCGAGTATCAATTTTGATGTACTAAAATTTGAAGCTGGCCAGGGTCTAATTCGGTGTCCATCTTCATTTTACATTAAATTTAGAGGTGCACTTACCTTGTTTGGCCGTCATAACTCAAATACTATTGCTTTTAACGTGCATCGTGCATCCCCTTGTTTAATATCATTTGTCACTAACGATACAACTTACAAACATGTCACAAGTGTTTAAAGATGGCAAAGACACAATCATTTTTGCTACAAAAGAAGATCATCAAACCCCTAGTAAAGTTGAACTATCACCTCCAGAACCATCTCCGGGTCTTATATTTCCTGATGGCTCCATCAACTGGAATTGTCCGTGTTTAGGCGGAATGGCAACTGGTCCTTGTGGAGTAGAATTTAGAGAATCATTTACTTGTTTCCATTATAGTAAAGAAGATCCAAAAGGTATGGAATGTAGAGAAAAATTCACAGCTATGTGGGATTGTATGGATCAATATCCAGAAGTTTATAAAGATGGTTTAAAGGATGATGAAGACATTAAAAATCCTGAAGAACCAACTGGTGAAACTGATAATAACCAACAAGTTGAAGTCCAAAGTAAAGAAAAAAATTCGTAAAATTTGTTAAATGTTCCGTTTTAGAATTATTTTTTCTTTGTTTTAAATAGATGTTTTAGATATAAATATTTTATTAATGTTTTGTTTTTATATGTACTTAAACATATTATTTATTATCAACATATTTTAGTAAAAACAAAGCACTTGATTTACAAGCTACATACTTAATTTTCTTTAGTATTCTTGTTCTTCAGTTTAACTTAAACCAATCAATAATAATTTATAAAAAATTATTGATTGATTAAAAAAAAAAAAAATATTTTATTCTAAACACTTATAATATCTATTACATTTATTCCGAAAAAGTATATTATCCAAACAATAATAATTATGCGATTTGCTAACCAGAATCCATATCCATGCAATTGATTGATCCATTAAATATTTACTTATTTACATGCGAAAAATTTAAAAAAAATGTATTTTAACCTTAACAAGTATAAGATTTGACTAATGAACACTCAAAATTAGTAGATCTTTAAATTTACTGTTAATTAATTAATCTTTTTAAATCTTGAAGTATTCATATTTTTTTACTTAAAAGAAGATGTCAATATACCATAGTTGATAAAATCTTAAGTATGACAATAAATGCTGTTCCAGCATCTTTTATTATATGAAAAGTATAAAGTTTACCTCTTTTGGTTCAGTAGCCCGTGCATATACTTTCAGATAGACAAAAATATGATACCTAGCTTAATTAATTATCCATTGGAACAAAATAAAGTGTAGGTACTATCACTGTATTTTTATGATTATTTGTCACAAGTGAACCTGCAACATTAATCTATTTTACACTACAAAGGGGAATAGCTATAAAAATTGTGTATATTTATCTTTGATAATAATGTAAGCGGGTTATAAGTGGTTAGATCTTAGTCGTAGGTTTAAATTATGTACATGATATAAATTTCTTGTTGCTATAAATATTTTGTTTGAGATAGGTGAAGATAGATAGAAGCTCTTTCCTCACTTAAATAAAATATATTAATAATTAGCTACATTTTTCATTTAGAGGTTGAATCACATGATTCTATAATAACTTTATGAAAATTTTATTTTAATACTATAATTGCACTGGAAAAATTAAAAAAAATATGCTAAGGTTCCTTATAAAATCATTCAATGTTCAATGTAAATACTAAACGAAGTGCATTTTTATTAACTTGAGAAATTATTAATAGCCAATTTTCTTATACTAAATTATTAAGCTAAGTACTAATTATAAATATTGAAGTAACCTTAAACTTTTTCACTTGAAAAGGATATTATTGGTAGTATGAGAATGTTATTAATTCGAGCTTTAAATGAGTATCGGATATGGCTGCTATAGTTCTGAAGAAATAAGAAAATTTCGTGATTGTCAAACAACCCGGTTTTTAAAACAACTAATCCAATAGAATGATGTTAAAATATTTTTTTTTGTACTTTTCATTGGTAATATGATACTCAACGACAAAATAAATTCAATGCAAAGCGAAGTTGAATATTTTTGTTATTAAACTATACTTATATTACCATCATGATTAATACATAATATTTCATTCGTATTATAAATGTTACCTCAATGTCTGTTAACAAACCTTCACCTAGTCCCTTTCACATTTCTTTAACTACCCCTTCGTTAGCTGAATTAAATTTTAAGGTGAATATTAAAAATAGCAAAAAATATTACTACTTAACTACAAATATCTTCATCTAAATCTCTAATAACCTACTTACTAGAATTAATTAATATTACTTGTTTTATGACCTGCCAAAACGCAAACAGATACGTATGAGCAAGGCTCGGAACTTTATGCGCTAAAAATACTAAAATATGCGTTAAAAAACATCAAAATATGCAGTCAAAAATTGGAAAATAATTGCTTAAAAAATAATAAACCGACTATTGGTTAGTGTAATGGGGGGGCTGGGCCCGGGCTCCCTCCAAAATGAAAAACATCATTGTTAAAGATTATTATTTTTAATATGGATATATCTTAATGCTGGGGGTTTCCGAAAATTTGTCGCGACACTGTGAATGTTTCTTTGCGATAATTTAAAATTTTATATTTATAAAATATATTTATTCTTTTAAGAAAATATGTGATTAATTTTGAGTGACTCTAATAAAAAATTTGTTTATTACAATGTAGTTTTATACTTTTAAAAAATAATAAATCGTTAAAAAAAATTGAGTTTCTTATTTCTCTGATGGTGTAAAGACAGTCGAGAAGTCTTATAGTGTTATAGTAGTAATTTTTTTCGTAATAGTGTACTTCCTCCTTCCCTTTCACTCATAAGTCAAATACATAATCGGCACCCTCCGAAATGAAAACCTATATACGTCACTGTAGTGTACACTGTACAAAGAAGACGCTTGTATGCAGATGTGTGCAGTATTATAACGAACAGAAATAATATTGTGTATAAGCTGATAACCTGATGGTTACACATAATTGTTTATGAATTACCTATGGTTATAAAATTTGTTTATGTTATGTTACAAAATATTAATACAGTGGTAAATTTGTATAAAAATAAATACGGGTCGGCGGTAGTCACTATTACAAGTTCCCGGTACTATAAAGATTATAATAATATTGTTAAGTGCATTGGGAGCCGGAGCAATATAAATAATAGCCGTTGATGAATTAATTTATTTTGTCAAACGATATAGAACTTAGAATTTTGGTTGTCATATACCTAATATTTTATTATTAAACTATACATTTTTTTTAAAAAATGTTATTAAATCCATGAGATATGCATATAAATATTCTTAAACCCAAAATATGCGAATTGTTACAAAAAATAACAAAATATGCAAAATTATGCAACAAAAATTTTTATATCTGAAATATACATACTATGAATCGAATTTGTATCGAATCAGAATTTCAATATGCACTTTCTAGACAAATATGCAAATGCCTAAAGTTCCGAGCCTTGCGTATGAGTATTACATTATATGACGCAATTGGTTGCAACTCATCGATGGATTAATTCATGAATGTAATGTATCCGATGTGGCGATGTCTATGGACTAAGATGATCTTAATATTATGAAATACAATTCAATTTTTCTCGGCAGCCATTTATCTTTTGTATACAGACTTGATTTCATTATTTAAATTATAATAAATTCAGGCCGCTGCAACATTGACATTATATTTATAATAATAACTTCTCATAAACAGGTAAGACTATTTTTAATTGATACCTATGTGCATTTATGTAAGTAAAAATAAATAAATAAACATGCTAAAATAATATATCAATTAGATATCAATAGAAAATTTAGTTTAACGTAGATACTTAATACTAGCAGAAAAGTCTATATTTAAAAAATATTGCAGATTCCAAAATTTATTACTAAGTTTAATAAACAAGTTCGGCTAAAAGAACCCAACTCTAAAAATAATTTAACCCTGTAAATATTTTCTATTTACGACAAACTGAATTCGTCCATAACTATTACATCACAAAACACCTATTTATCTATCTACTCCAAAAAATCAAGAGCTAGGTAAAAATTCATATTATTTATCACATATTTGTTTTATTACTGCGTGTTAGCACATTGAATTAAGCTAGCTGTAGCTTTATAGTAATTATTGTGTAAAAATATATAAATTTCGGTATCTAATAATAAATATTTCATAGTATTATTATGGAAACCCCTAAGCAAATCCGTATGAAATGTCCGTGGGATTTGAATTCATATTTTGGACGATGGATGTATTTTTCATGGATCACTAATCCTAAATTGAACTTCGTCAACGCCGCTAAGATTGAAGAAGCAAGAACATTAAGCCTTTCTAGTATGTATGTATAATATTTAAAAAAATTTTATCTGGAACACTATTTATAATATATTATACTAGCTGACTTTACAATGTTATGCTATTGCTAGATTAAATTTTATATTGTTATTCCGTCTGTGTGTATTTTAGATTTTGCACGAAGGATCTTATGGTTTTACAATGATGTTTATTTTTGTAATATATTTATTATTTTTTTTTGTAAGCATTTGTTTTGATAGAAATACTTATCCGAAAATTTCTTCAATTAATAATTTAAATTCAAAATCGACCTGCAGTGGTACTTTAGAGAAGCTATTTTTCCAAAATCTCAATAGTTTTTCCAGGAGTGAGGAAAAACTGCCGAAAACTCGAGTAAAAACTGTAAAAATGAGTTTTAAATGAGACTTTCACTTTTTAGATTTTAGTTATTTAGTCATAACTCAAAAAGTTATGTGGCTTGAAACTTGCAACTTTTACCCTATATCATAGACATCAATTATCATATTTGATAAAATTGTACTTTACCTTAAAGCGGTGGTCAAGTGGACCAAGACGTCCAAAGAATAAAGCAAGACTTAGAGAAACTAGGGAAACTAAATTGAAAAGAAATGTGCAAAATTGAAGAAAGTGGAAGGTGTTGGTGGTAACAAAACCTTGAAAAATTGGGATGCAAGAAAGAAGAAGTTTAAGCAGATTATTAAAAGATTTTTACGGAATTTTCTGTATTTATATCAATTTTCCTCTTGAACTGTTTATTCTAAACAAATTGGTCCAATCAATATAAAAATTTAAAGAAATATGGAAAAACATGTTTTGAATATTTGATATTTGATCAAAAATAATTTCTATTTCTAGTAACTTAGCAACAACTAAAAACCTTAGCTAATGACGAAATTAAGATACTAACGAACGATGAACACCAGTTTCGACGAACTATAAAGGTATTAAAAGAGCAAAAAGTTGAATAACATAGATATCAACTTAAAACAAAAAAACAACTTCTGGTTGTAATTCCTAGATTACACCCTGATACTGATATTTATGAAATAATAGCTGAATTATTCGAAATAGGACATTATGTCACAAACATTCAAATAAAAAATAAAGGTGACGATTAGAGTATTGCGAGGCTTCCACTATTTTTTCATGGATTTGGAGCCACAAATAAACAACAAAGACATTTGTGATATCAACAATTTGTATTATAAAATAAAAGTGAAATATCCAAGGAAAAACAATTGTTTCACAATATAAAAATTGACTAACTTTTGGTCACACTCAAAACTATTATTTTAAAATACCAAATTGCGTGAAATATAGTGAAGGGCACCTCGTTAAACTATCCCAAGTCTTAGAAATCTAAAGCAAAATTTACAAACTATGAAGGACACATAGAAAATTGGAAGGGATCCTTCGCTTAAAAAAACGCAGTAGAAAAAGTTAATCTTAAAAAAAAAAATGATAGCAGTACAAAGAATACAACAAAAACTTGCGAAACCAGTCACAATGTCAAGATATTTCTTTTGTACAGATGGCTACTTCTTCAAATGAAAAACACAAGGGTTCGCAGACTCAAACCAATATACTACAGAAAAGAAATGTTTTGTCACTATCCGATCTGATGATAGCATTAACAAAATTAAACGAAAGACTAAACAGGTTAGAAAAACCTGAATTCAAAATTAAAGCATGGATGAAGAAAAAATGAATCGGACACTTCGAATCAGCATGGAACGCGAACGGACTTGTATAGAAAAAAGAAGAATTTGAATATCTTATGAATAATTAACAAATTAACATAGCTTTAATCTCAGAAACTCACATTACAACTTAGACCATTTTGAATTTACCATGTACAATAAAACATAGGTGCTACTAGGAGGGGAACAGAGTGGGTGGCTGCTCCCTCTGCGAGTTCTTACCCAACCTATACATTTAAAATATTGGTTGGCGACCCCTCATATTATATGCTTATTTGGAGTCTGCATGATTGTATATAATAATTAGTAACGGATTTGAAAGCAAATTGTATTTTTTCTGAATATCTGAAAACAATGCTTTCCAACTACGAATTTCATTTCATACATTAAGGAATTAAAAAATATAACTTTTATTTTGCATTTTTAAGACATTTTTGCTTTTTAGATCATTTTTTGACATTTTTAGTGCATTTTTATGTTTTTAAGTCATTTTTACACATATTTGTTGCTTGGAATTATATAAGTTCTAAAAAAAATATACATTAAATATAAATTGTTTAAAATTTTTCGTTTTGTATCATAAATTAGTTTTAATGAATTAATTTTTATGAAGACTGATTGTATCTGCCTATACGTAATTCTCAAATATGAAAATCTTCGTTCGTATCGTTAGTGTGAAACGACCTTAATCGTAAATAACCTCGATAACGTTACGATACGCAATAACGACAAATAAATAATACAAAACTAAATAATAATTAATATTAAATTTTAATAATGATGAGCTGCCTACCGGTTTGAAAGAAACGACGCAATTTACCGATATATTATCCACAGTAGCAAGCAAAATTCAGAGGTTTATTCACAAACACGCGAAGAGGACATTAGATGTCAGAACCGACTGAAACCTTACTACTTAGTTTAAGAATTTCAATTAAGGAAGGAGCCACTTCATTAGAAGTGCGACTCCATCAATGTGTGCAGTATATATTAATGTTTACTTTGTAAATATACAATTGTTTAACATATTTATAAAAACTTTTGACTCGTTTAAATAATATAGCACCAGGGCATTTAAATAAAAAAAAAAGAAATTAGTTCCGTACTATCAATTATCATATTACTAACCATAGGTATGTCATAATTTAAATTATTTATATTAAAAATTCAAAATTGATTTGCAGAATATTTTTCAATAAATATTTTTCATTATACAACATTTTAAGGAATATGAGCAGAATATTATATATTTTCCTTGGAGTGGGTTAACAATTGAGCAAGACTTGTCTAACACAGTTTTTTTTTTGTGTGGTACCACGGCGCTGCGAAAGGTAACTTTACCCTCTGGATCATCCTTCCCTTCACATCCGTATCGTTTATTGTATACAAAAAAGAAACAAACAATTCTTAACTATCTAAGGTTGGTGCCTGTACATTATCAGAGGTCTCTACCCCTCAAAGTTTCACCTTTGGTGCACATATTTAGAGTACTTAACTAAGTCGTTTAATCTGCTGCACGCTGTACCGTCCTTTCCTCTTCTTCTTTCGTCGACAATATTTTTCCGACGAACACAGTCTAACACAATTAGAAATAACAATAATTACATAATAGTTTTTTAAATGTTAATTCAACTTAACTATGCATATAATTATAATTGGCAGACACGGATCCACTTTAAATAATGCTTCAGAATCAGACATCTTATTTGCAAAACAAATTTATGAAAATACGATTCATCCTGACACAGCTGAAATAAGAAACATGTTTGGACGTCTATCATTTATACCCATCGGAAAAGCATTAATAGTTGCTTCTCTATTAACTCAGTTCTCGTAAGTGATTTCAGGGTATCAATAATTTATAAAACTAACTAACTTTGTTTTATTTATATTTATATGGGCTCAGGGAAATATTTTTAAAACAATTGTTTAAGCAATCAAAATTATTTAGCGTTCAAATAATTGATTAATATACCACTACTATATTTACATCAGACTCCAAGGAGCATGGCATTTTCACGGTCACACTAGATCCAATCATAATAGGGTCATAGGCTCAATTTGAGTTAAATGTTCGTAGGTATTAGGTTTATGTCTGAGTACCTGTGTATGACATAGGTACCTACCATTTAAATTTATTAATGCTATTAAAAATTGAAAGGTGCTATTATGTACCCTCCATATTGAGCTTATGAATGGGACCCTAAATCAAATATGACTGCACTAATCACTAGGACCAGTGCCGCAACATCCACCCGGGCAGCCGGGGCAATGCCCCGGGGAACGGCCTCCATTCCTATTTTGTGGCCCCTATTTATAATTTTCACAATTTTTAATTTTTATATACCCAGCAATACCTACTGAATTGTGAGAATTTGTGACAACTATGTATACTGTGTAAGATAAAATTAATTTTAAAAATGTTTGTTCTATTACACTATTACAGTAATTATCAAAATATTGATGACTGAAAATTATTATAGTCCGGCATTGATTTATTATTATCGTTTGTTGGAATTTTAACGGGAATCCCGCTATTTACGTCACCACGACGGACTATCTAGCGATTTGTTTGTTTTGACTGTGACACGCCAGTACGCCACGCGCTGATAATCCTATATAACTATATAAGAACTATTCATACGACATACCGTGTATAAATACTATAAATGAATAATATGACGACTGCAAGTGTGGCTAGCATTGTAGGAACACTCGGAATAGTATTAAACAAAATCATCGCGTTCTTTCTTTGGCATTTGCGTACAGCGAGCATTGCGAGGTGCGACTGTGCGATTACCTATATAACTTATTAGTTATTAGTTATTTACTTAGTGACTAGTTTGACTTCTGTTCTTCACTATTATTGTATGTTGTACACTTGTACATTAATAATAATAATAATGGAATCTTCTCAACAACCGTTGAAAAAAATTAGATTGTCCGGTGGAGCAAGAAAAATGTTGAAACAGAAAGAAAAATCTATTAAAGGGAATAGAAGTATTTTGTCATTTATTCAATCTCCAGTTTCTGAAACTGTTATTTCAAACTCGAAATCTGTAGAATTCGAAGATAGTTCTTACCAACTTGAGTCAACGTCAACCCAAGATAATTGTATGGCTGTATTTAATAAACTATAATTAATATAGAAATTTATATCATAGGTTAGTAAGAAATACATAATTATTGATGGTCACCATGAGATAGTTAATACTATTTTTAATATTCTCAAAATATTTATATATTATTTATTTATAATTTTATTTAATATATTCAATAATTATATTGTATTTAATTATCAGTAATTTTTTTAAGAATTAAGTATTTAGACAAATATTGATTGAGTACAAATGTAACAGTTTATCTGGGTACAATTGTAACATTTTATATTAGGTTTAGGTATAGGTCTGTGCCTACCTACCTAGTTATGTTATAAAAGCTATAAAAAAGTCAACAATTATGTTTTAAACCATTATGTAAACTAAGTTATAATGTTATATTTCATTTTATTTAATGATATTATGTTATGTTTTTATTTAAATTTTAAATTAAAAAAAGTCATTTTCATGTTTGTTATATATACCTAGTTATGCTATAAGAGCTATAAAAAAAGTCAACAATTATGTTACTAAACCATAATGTCACCAAAGATATATTTCATATTATTTAAAGGTAATTATAATAGTTTTATAATAATAAAAAAGTAAAAATATAAATATGTTACATTTGTCCCTAGCTCTGTTACAATTGTCCCTCTTCGGGGTACAATTGTAACAACTTTTTTTTTTTTATTCTTCATTTATGTAAAAACTTTAAAAATTTTGGGTTTAATACTTACATATTTATAAAGGTAACAACTTGTTTTAAATATTAAAAGTAAAATAAATAAAAAATACTTAAAATTCTTGCAGATATAAGCAATTTTATGAAAAATGTTACAATTGTTCCGGGCCTCCCCTACACTTATAAAAATATGCATTTAGATACAAATCCACTATCCTCAGAATATGATAAATAAACTAATAATTTTTTAGGATTAGATTTTTCAACTGAATATCCTACTGACCGCGGACATTTTGAAGATATTATAAGCAGTGATATGAAATACAGTATAATGAGTTATGGTCCATGCAGACCTATTATTAACTTTCCTTACTCACCAGATGGTAGTGGAGTTTTAAGAAAATTTTCAGCCAGTTATTACAATATGACAACAAAATCAGGTTTACAAATTCCTCGATTATGGCTTTGTTATTCTATTTTATTAAACCGTGTGTATTGTGAGACGTGTTGGTTGTTTGCAAACAGAAACCAAAAAGGATTCAAAAACAATTGGATTGTAGGGATAAATGACTGGCATCACATGAATGACAAAATTAATGATCATGAAAAATCCCAAACACATATTTATGCCAGTAGTGTTCGACTTCATTGGTCAGAGAATAAAACTATAAATAGACATACGGAAGAACAAATTTCCAAAGAAGCAGATTTTTGGAAAAATGTACTAACCCGAATAATCAAAATAATTTTGTACTTGACTGAAGGTAATACAGCACTCAGGGGAAACGAAGGTAGTGGAAAAAATAAATCCAATAGTGAAGGTAATTTTATAAGAACTGTCAAACTGATGTCTGAATTTGATCCAATTTTATATGAATTGTTAAATAATAAGAGTCTAAAAACAAAATATTTAAGTTGGAAAATTCAAAACGAAATTATAGATTTATTAGCTGTTGAACTTCGCCGTTTATTATGTAAAGAAATAAAAGATTCAAAATTGTTTTCTATTATAATGGATTCTACTTTAGACATTAAAAAAAAAGATCAATTAAGTGTTGTATTACGTTATGTAGTGATTGATTACCATAAAAAATCTATTGAAATAAAAGAATCTTTTTTAGGTTTTTTTGAATTAAAAAAACATGGTGCTGCTGACTATGAAAATCGGTTGTTTAGTATTTTGGAATCTTATGATCTAAACGTGAAAAACTGTCGTGGACAAGGATACGATGGTGCATCTGTTATGAGTGGCAGTAATAGTGGAGTCCAAAAACGTATCATGTCAGTGGCACCAAATGCACCATTTGTTCATTGCTGCGCACATAATTTGAATTTGGTGATTTCTGATGCAGCCAAAAGCACTCAAGTAGCAAATCATTTCTTTGCCACTGTTCAAGCTATTTTTAACTTTTTTAGTTCTAGCGCTCCTCGGTGGGCCACGTTAGCTTTCAGTGAAGACTTTGCTTGCAAAATTAGAAAGAAAGTATTGAAAAAAATATGTCCAACTCGGTGGGAAGCCAGACACGAATCAGTCTCAGCTCTTAAACAACGATATATTGATGTACTTAAGTCATTGATTAACATAAGTTTAATCAGTAAGAAGTCTGACGAACGAAGTGAAGCTCAATCTTTACAAAAAAAAATGGAATCTTTTCAATTTGTGTTGATGTTGAGTGTTTGGGAAAACATATTACGACCACTTCATGGTGTTTCAAAAATGTTACAACGAGATATGAATCTACAAAATGCACGAGACAGATTAAAAGATGTTTATTATTTAATAAATGAATTGAGAAATAATTATGAAGATATAGTAAATAATGCCAAGTCATTGTGTTTGAGATGGAGCTTACCTGTTACATATACTGAACCTCGTCAGATATATGCAAAAAAAACATTTTGATGAAGTCGATGGAGATAGGCGGTTAACTATAACAACAGAAAACTTTAAAATTAAAGTATTTTATCCTATTATAGATACTGTTTTAATGCAACTTAATATTCGTTTTAAAGCAATGGACAATGTATGTACTACATTTGATTTTCTTAATCCAAATAATCTCTTATGTTTAAGAGAAGATAATATTGTAAAGGAGTCATATGATTTTATTCAAATGTATAAAGATGACATTAGTTCTAATTTTACTGGTCAGATTTTATCATTAAAAGAATTAATAAAAAATAAAAATTTAAAAACTATAAATGAAATGGCCAATTTTATACTTACCAATGATATAGCAACAAGTTACTTGGAAATCTTAGTAGCTTGTACAATATTTTTAACACTGCCAGTTACAGTAGCAATGGCTGAAAGGCCATTCTCGAAATTAAAAATTATAAAAAATTATTTAAGAAATTCTTGTAGCCAAAATCGACTTTCAAACATTGCTATACTCAATATAGAACAAAAGCGGACTTCAGAATTAAAAACAGACAAATTAATTAAAGATTTCTCTAATTTGAAAGCAAGAAAGATGAAATTTGTTTAAAATATTAACATCATATTATTTTTATAAATTGTATAACTTTATTCTATTATAATGAACTTATTTGTTCATGTGTTTTTATTTATAATAAATTAATATGATGGATATTAAAAAGTGTTGTTCTTTACTAAAAAGTATGTTTTACATGTATGAAATACTTTTTAATAAAGATTATGTTTGTTGAATTTTATCTGACTCCAATAAATGTGTTCACTATTTTAACCCTGGTGCAGTGATGCTAGATAGTGGCCCCTAAATAATCTTTTGTCCTAGGGCTCAAAAATTCTAGTTGCGGCACTGACTAGGATTCAGTGGTGGTTTTGAACACTAAGGAGGGATTTATTTTTATTTTTTTTTATTAATAAAATTTTCCTGACATCTGGTCATCTTAACTTAAATCTATCATAAATACAATTTTTTGACGTTTAGAAAATGGTTAACTTAAAAAAAGAGTGATTTAAAATTTAACTTATACGCTTTAGGCGGGTTGACGTTTTAAATTTTTTTTAATGAGTGATTTAAAATATCAAACCGCCTCCCCTAAACGTATAATTTTAGTATAACTCAAGCATTGGGTATTGGCTTCATTAACTTAACTAAAAGAAAATCACCCTTACCCTTAAAAGCAGTCACTGCTATAGTTATGTCTATGAGCGGATCCACAGTTGGAGAACTGTGGGTCAGGCTATTTCAGGCCACATATAAGGTCTGAAACAGAATTATAAGTTTATACCTTGTTATAAAAAAAACACACTATGGCAATATAATATGTGTTTTGAAGTTTTATAGTTATCATTGAAAAAATTAACATTTATTATATTTTGTGGAGTCTTACATGAGGTGCGACATAAAAATGATTTACTGTATTATACAATTAAACAAGTGACGTTATTTAGGGGAAGGGGTGGAAACTGGGGCATTAGGCCCAGTATGGTATTAACTTCAGCCAATTCACTATATTATAACTATTATAATAGTTGTCGACAACTATTATAATAGTTATAACTGTGGGTCAGCTGACCTCTTGAACCCACCCCTACATCCACCCCTAGTTACGTCCATTACACATAATACTCATGGGTGCAACTGGAGCCCAAATATTGGTGGTACTAAAATTGCTGAAAATAAAATTGAATGGTATTTTATTTTAATTACCATAGATTATATATCTGAAGAAAAAAAACAAGAGTGCTAAATTTTAACTCAAGATAGCTAAAAACTCTGTTACGCTCCCCTAATTGCGCCTATGATAAAACTTATTATTAAAGAGCGGATTTTTAGGTTCTTAAAAGCTTAAAATATGATGCTAATATACTCTAAAAAAAAACCTAAAACAATCTCTAAATATTCCTTAAACTTGTAAATATGCGATAATATGATTTTTTTTTTAAATAGTTCAATAAAAACATTAAATTACTGTTGTGGGCTATTCCTTTGGTAACAGATAAATTATTTAAATATAAAAATGTAAAACAGTTCCATACATAGGAATATAATAATAACAATCAAATTTTTTTTTCTTAGAAAAATCAAAACTCGATAATATATGAACTCAATAAGATATGCTTTTTATGAACAATAATTAAACATATTCAAAAATATGAAAAAATAGGCTAAATATTATCTAATGTCCAAAATATGCTAAAATATGCTAAATAAATGTTTTCCTACGAAATCTATGATGGATAAATCGTACACATTTTTTTATCCTCGTAAATCTGCATAAAGCCAATAAAAATATGTAAAAACCTTAAGTTTCGCTCTCTTCTTATCATGTACCAACAGAAAAAATATTAATATTGATGAGTACATTAGGTATGATATAAACATGAACAATTAAAAACTGAACAATGTTTACATGATATCAACCGAGATTACTAATTTATCTGTTTATCTACTATATTGTACAAATAATATAGATATTTATACGGATTAATAATATCTTGTTTTTTTTTTTCTCTAGAAATAATTCTACGAGCTATATTTTTCATGGTATAAATCAATCTTATGATGCTTTAGTGAACTTCAATAATCGTAACGGTGACACTCAAATAAGTCAAATTTCTAGAACTGGGATAGGATTAACAATGTTGGTTGCCACAACATCATCAACCATCACTGCAGCTTACGTTGAAAAATTTCTCCTCCGCAAAATATGTCATCCATTGCTTTATGTATGTATTTGATTTATTTTAATAATAATAATATTTTTCATTGATTTCATTACGTAACTTATTTGTAGAAGTGTAGATTGAAACGTGATTAAATTCATGTTTATTTTAAATGTAGGTTATAAGTTATTTTAAAAATCATAATATAGGTTATAGATACGAGTAATGAATATTGATCATCCAATAATATTACAATTTACTTATTAACTCAAATGTTCTCTCATCACTTGAAAACATTTCAGACATAATTAATACATTTATGAGATTATTATACCTATATATTCATTAATAAATTATATTTTATGATTTATTTTTCAAGCGATTCGTCCCGATGTCTACATTTTTAGCTGGCAGTATTGTTAATGTGCCAATAGTAAGACACAAAGAAATCATAGAAGGCGTGGGAATATATGACTGCAATAATAATAAAATTGGTTACTCAAAAGTTAGTATTTTGGATCAATAAAAGTTAACATTATAACAGATAATATGAAATTATTATTATCTGTAGTATTATTAGTATTATTATTATATATTTACTACACACTACTATCCATGCATGTTGGCTAATGTGTAATTTTTGAAATATTTAAATATAAATTTAAAAAAAAAAATAGAATAAAACACTGTTAGTATTATCTGCAGAATTTTAAGAACATAAGTGCAACTTCTTATTCAAAATTGTTACACACTTTTTTTTTATTTTGGACATCATTCGATGCCTATCACCAGTGGCGTGGATACAATTTTTTTCTGTGGGGGGAGATGTTTAAGAGTCAATTAATAATATTCTTAGTATATCTTAATACGAGGTCCTATACAATTATATTACATTTAAAATGGTATTTTTATTACGTCCCGTATTTAATGAAAATTATTTTGTTACTCAATTTTTAATATATAGTATACCTTATCATAGTAAAATGAAAATATAATTTTATTATAACATGTAAATATTAATAAATATTAATTAAATATCATTAAAAAAAAATCTGGGAGGGGTGGTAACCCCCCCTCCCGTATCTACATCACTGCTTATCACCATGACCCATATAAACGTGTATTTCTTTCAGTATATTATATAATTTGTCATTTTCACGTAGAATATTACATACGGTAAGTACTCTATTTTTTTACGAGTGCCTATAAGGTTTACTTCTACTCCGATATTAATAATTTCAAATTTATTCAATTTTAATTCAATTTCTTGCCACCTTTCAATTCATCAATTAACTATTATTTAAATATTTTCCATTTGATATGACGCTTACAGTTATTATATTTGTATTTCAAAAATTTAAAAACTTCTCTGTGGTCCGTATAAAAAGTGTTCACGGTCCACCAGTTGGTGACCCCTGCAGAATGCTAACAAAAATCTTTATTTAATTTATTGAACATTATCTTTATAAAGTTGATATTTTATGCTTATAGTCAAAATTCATGCATGGATAATGTCGACATAAGCCAAATGTTAATATATACGTATATATATAAATATATATAAATTTATTAGGGTGGTCCTTATTTTTCGAATTGAAAAATTTGATGAGTAGTACCCCAAATTTTGTTCAAAGTATTAAAAATATAATTATAATAAAGTTTGAGTGTGATAAGTCTATCCCTTCCCGTGCCTCAAAGGGGTTAAAGTTTTTGTAATTGGAGAGAATTTTCATTTTTTGAATGTACTTTCTTAAATATTGAGGTTATGCAAAAAACCTAAAGTACTATTATTGTAGCTACATATATTTACTAAATAAAAGTTTCTTATAAATATGCTGTAAGGTTGATGGTTTTGTGTAAATTAAAAAAAAAACTGAATGTTTGACAAAACTAATTATCATTTATCAGCCAAGACTTTTTTCAACAATTTTAAATGACTTATCAATGTTGAGGTTTGTAATTAACAGATGACGTTGTTTTTTCAGTACTATTATAATAACATTATAATACATGGTAATATTTTACAAAATTAAGTAGTATGGCTATCTTCTCTACCATATAACGATGCAGTGCAAACAATATATAAAGGTTTTAAATACTAATAATATTAGTGCGACTACTCCCTCATGATGTCGGGTCTTGTGTATACAACAATCTTGCTGCTACAACAATCACAAATTGAACTCAAATCTACTTTATTGACAGGGACGATTTGCCTTAATTTTTGTAAATAAATAATTCTAATTTTGTTTTTTATGATAAATTAGTATTTTTAGTGACGGTTTATCGATACACTGATATTTAACCTCCGATAATAAAATATAGACAATTAGCTGTGTATTTTTAGACAATGGAACCACAAACACGTGTTTGTGGTTCCATTATATGTACATTATATCTTTGACAATAACACTTATCGTATTTTTATCTACATGCAATAGCCATATATTTTATAATACATTTAATAAGCGATTGATAGAAACAGAACATAATATTAAATTGCCATTATCAATAAATCTGTCGATTTGTTTAGACGTTCAGTGTTCACAATTGTGTCATAAGTTTGTGCGACTTTTCTACACAAAGTGTTTTACGTTTCTTTTTTTTTAGTTTTTACGTTTGATTTAAAAATACCCCGTCAATATATTTTTCTTTTAGGTAATATGGTCAATCAAATTACTGGAAATAAATTACCTTTCAATGGAGACTGCCTTCGGGTATTATTTTATAACTTGTGCGTAATAAATTTAAATTTATTATGTATCTATTTTAAATGATAGTTCGGGCCTTGTTGCTGATGAATGCTTATTATTGTTTGGGAAAAAAGCAAGAATTCCTATTTAATATCAATATCAAAAATATTGCATAAAATAGCCGATGATGTTATATTATTTTGTAAAGATGATTTAAACCAAAATCTGCCAAGGGATGATTACAAAGAATTTTTGGAATTGGTAATAATTTTTTTTTGGGTGGAGTACCACCTAAAGGTATTCATTTTAGACGTCCAGAAACTTATCATCTAGCTAGATAGATGTGTAAGGGAATATATTGTTTGAAAATATACATATTTCAAGAACAATTGAAAATTACAAGATCAGAAATTTCTTCATTGAAAACTATATGTTGTTTTATTGTAAGATGCTATATAGAGTTTTGGTTTAGGTCTCCTAATGTCATTGAAGCCCCTTATAATGATGTACTTTTTTTAAGAAAACTTGAAGACTATAAATCCGATGATAAGCAAGTGGCTGAGATCGCTATAAAAAAATGTATTAATCATTTATGGTATCTTGGAGAAGAAACCGCTTTTTTTTCGATATTTGATGATAGGATTGGTAATCATGTAAAAAAAACAGATGGCTAAAAACTATTAGAAATTGACGATCATGAAGACGGCGAATTTAACATAGAAATTCAAAAAAAATATTTATTAAAAATTGACGACGTCTCACAATTTCTAAAACAAGATTTACCACTTGAATTATTGACGCCTAAATCAAAAAATATATTCCGAAGATTCCAATTAAACATGGAGTTCTTCTATCAAAATCCGGTAAATTGACCAAATATCTATAGTTATACAAAGGCCAAGAATATTTTACACCATTTGAGCATCATAAATGATGCAGCCGAACATGGAGTCAAATTGATGGAAGATTTTAATACAAAATTTACTTTGATTTTTTTTTAGGTAGTACAAGAATACCGTAAAAAATATCCAAGTTGTAGCAAAGATGTTAACAAAAGATGCAACAGAATAGTAAGGTTATTATCATTTTTTTTAATTAAATAATAACAGTATAAAAATGTTATTTATCTATTTTATATAAAAAATATTTATGTTTGAAAAATTGTCAACATTCAAACAGGTCAAAAAACCTTTTTAATACAGCATAATATGTTCTATAACAAAATGTGTGTATGATTTTTAGGTAATTTTAAAATTTAAGAGATTAGAGGACAAAAACTTAACACTTATAACATTTCCTAAAACACTAATTTAGACGAGTTTTTTTTAATTAACGGATAACCATCAACCTCACTATATATTTATAAGAAACTTTTATTTATTAAATATATATAGCTACAATAATAGTACTTAAAGTTTTTTGCGTGACATCGATATTTAAGAGAGTAAACGCAAAAAATGGTAATTCATCCCATTTAATAAAACTTCAACTCCTCTGAGGCACGGAAAGGGGTAGACTTATCACTCTCAAACTTTATGACAATTATATTTTTAATACATAGAACAAAATGTGGGGTACTCGTCATCAATTTAAAAAAAAAATTAACTTCTATAGCTAAGGACCACGATAATATATATATATATATATATGTAGTATTATTGTATATTTTCATTTTTTTTATTAATTTTCTTTTTCAGTTTGTTGCAGTAATCGGTATAGGAAAAACCATAATTACTAGAGTGATTTTGTTTGGTCCTGGAGTAGGTTTGTTTGAATTAATATAAATATCCAACAGTTTTCTTTGTTATAATAAGGAATGCTGGCACAGAATAAAACAGAATGGACACTGATAACAAATTACATGGGCAGCATAAGACAATAATGAAATCAGTCAGCCATTTTATTTGAGGTACAGTAGGAAGTTAGTAACATTTTATTCCATCATGAAACGGTAGTAATATTCTTTATAAGCTGCTGCGCATTTTCAAATGTTACTAATATTAGTATTATTTTTCAAGGTATTAGGTATAATAAGAGTTTGAGATTTGGGGGGCTTATATGTCTTATACTATGGTATGACCATGGGTCAACCCCCAACCTCCCATCTTAACCAAAAAAATATAAATTGTGTTTTTGTAAATGTATTACAATTGTATTTGTAAATTTAATACAACAATGATTTGCATTTTATAGTATTATATCGATATAAACGTTTTTAATATACTTAAAAATTTTATATAAATACCTGTATAATACTATTTAATCATCGATGAAGCTATTTTATACATTTTTTTTTTTTTTTTAAACACTTCCCATTCTGAAATCCTGCACATGGGCCTGTATTATGGTAGACATACTATCTAAAAAATGATCGACAAGTAAAAACTTCTTGGTACCCAGTAGGTCACCATGTTTCACACTGTTTGGTAGATTACATATTAAACAATTACCATAATTGAAATTACAATTAATAACGAATATCAGTTATCACTGATTATAATTTGATAACAAAAGTACCTCAATTAAAGTGGCCGCTGATTTCGTTGCCGCCGTGTTGTGTCCACCCACTGATGCTGGGTTTAGTAGGGTGCAAATTACGATTGATTAATTGCGTGGTAAATTTATGCTATTTCAATGATTGCTACTTGTTCATCACGCTATTTAGTCATAAACGCAGTCATTAATGAATTACGTTGCAAATTCTGTGATGTTTTTTTTTTATGATTTTCACTGTTTAAATGAGTAGTTAGAGGTTTTTTATTTATTTTAAATAACCATTTCTTATACTTTTAGATAGTAAACCATGACTCTTTAAACTTAGTTTCATACTTTTTCACTTTTCTTGGATTATCTTAATATTCTTTCATGATGATAAAATAATAAATATACAAGAATTAGATACCTAATAAACAATTGCGTACGATGTACGAAATATAATTACATGAACAACTAATTTGACAACGAATTAATTTTTTTTTGGCGCAAATGGGTAATTCCTCTGTCTTGGCTACTCGGCACACCCCATAGATCCTATGAACCAATTAGAACTTATAATGTGGTGTAGTATTTTTTTCTTTCTTTTCTCTGAAATTATCTAAATTTTATTTATTAGTCTATTCACTGATTATTATTTGAGTGTTAAATTTTTAGATTGTCTTTTATGTCACGTTTTTTTACTTCTGACGTCACTTGTAAGACATATCTATGATCTATTAATTACTTATGTCATTAACAATTTAATTTTATTTTTATTTATTTTTATTGTATTTTAATACATTATATTTAAAATGATAACGCATTAAAATTTGTGTACCCTTAAAAGTTATACTTGTGATAAGGTAATGAATTTGTTTGGTAATTAAAACAAACATACATTTTTAACAACAACAAGAAAATACGAGTTAAAATTAAAATAATGTATTATTTTTTGTTTTAGTTTTAATTCAATACTTGGAAGACGTTTTGGATAACCAAATTTGCTGGTTTAGAAAAAATAGATGGGCACATTTTCCTTTTAAATCAATTGGATATGGAGTTCTGTTAGTACACAAATATATCACAATAATGGCGGAGAATCATTTGCGCATATATTAATATATTTTTTAAATCTATGATAACTCGTCAGGGCACAAAATTGTGAACAATGAAATCCAACTTATAGATATAGTTTAGGTGTAAGGGGTCTGTATACTCTAAAGACATAACAAAACATATTTGTTTTCAATCATGGTTTCCCATACATTTTCATTCATCGGTAATGTAATAATCGCAATTACAATGGTCACCAAATAAATAAATCGTTGATGCTAATAAATTATATTTTTATATTTTTATTAAATTATTTATTTAATTATACTAATAACTTGATTGTAATTTTTTTTTTTTTAATCGACAAAGTCATAAATAATTGCTAAATGTTAAAGAAGTTACGCTAAATTAAATAGCTCAAACAATGGTTATAAATCCACTTATCGGTGACACCAGAATATGATTAGACAGAAAGTCCAAAGCCTTATTAAGGTTGAAGGAAAAAATTGTGTATGTGTACAATAATTGTTCACCATCAGTAATCGGTGAAAGACATAAGGGCCAAAATGAGATAAGAAAAAATAAAGTCGTATCGTACATAAGCGCCAAAATGAGATAAAAAAAAATCTTATCGTACAAAAGCACCAAAATTCTAGATCCGCATAGTGTGTAATAAATGTAGTACAAATATATAAAAATGGGATTAAAAAATCAACCAATTTCTTAAATTTATATTTATTTGCATGTATAATGTGTATCATAATTTATTATTGATATTCTTTTATAAAATCGCAATTTTCAAATGACTACTTACATAAATTATTAATTTTAGCGCAAATTATATGGCATTTTTGAACCTTTGGCGCTCATGTCACATGTTAGGTATAATAGATATACAATATTAGATAGGCGCTTACGTACTACACATTTTGGCGCAAATTATATGGCATTTTTGTACCTTTGGCGCTTATGTCATATAGTCTCAGTAATAACCATAGGCGTATCTAGGAGGAGGCTTGGGGGAGCTTAGTCCCCCCCCAGTGCGAATTTTAGTCCCCCTAGAATTATTTGTATTATT
>NW_020273613.1:1601681-1609438 GCF_003268045.1 Sipha flava
AAAAATAGGCTAAATATTATCTAATGTCCAAAATATGCTAAAATATGCTAAATAAATGTTTTCCTACGAAATCTATGATGGATAAATCGTACACATTTTTTATCCTCGTAAATCTGCATAAAGCCAATAAAAATATGTAAAAACCTTAAGTTTCGCTCTCTTCTTATCATGTACCAACAGAAAAAATATTAATATTGATGAGTACATTAGGTATGATATAAACATGAACAATTAAAAACTGAACAATGTTTACATGATATCAACCGAGATTACTAATTTATCTGTTTATCTACTATATTGTACAAATAATATAGATATTTATACGGATTAATAATATCTTGTTTTTTTTTTTCTCTAGAAATAATTCTACGAGCTATATTTTTCATGGTATAAATCAATCTTATGATGCTTTAGTGAACTTCAATAATCGTAACGGTGACACTCAAATAAGTCAAATTTCTAGAACTGGGATAGGATTAACAATGTTGGTTGCCACAACATCATCAACCATCACTGCAGCTTACGTTGAAAAATTTCTCCTCCGCAAAATATGTCATCCATTGCTTTATGTATGTATTTGATTTATTTTAATAATAATAATATTTTTCATTGATTTCATTACGTAACTTATTTGTAGAAGTGTAGATTGAAACGTGATTAAATTCATGTTTATTTTAAATGTAGGTTATAAGTTATTTTAAAAATCATAATATAGGTTATAGATACGAGTAATGAATATTGATCATCCAATAATATTACAATTTACTTATTAACTCAAATGTTCTCTCATCACTTGAAAACATTTCAGACATAATTAATACATTTATGAGATTATTATACCTATATATTCATTAATAAATTATATTTTATGATTTATTTTTTCAAGCGATTCGTCCCGATGTCTACATTTTTAGCTGGCAGTATTGTTAATGTGCCAATAGTAAGACACAAAGAAATCATAGAAGGCGTGGGAATATATGACTGCAATAATAATAAAATTGGTTACTCAAAAGTTAGTATTTTGGATCAATAAAAGTTAACATTATAACAGATAATATGAAATTATTATTATCTGTAGTATTATTAGTATTATTATTATATATTTACTACACACTACTATCCATGCATGTTGGCTAATGTGTAATTTTTGAAATATTTAAATATAAATTTAAAAAAAAAAAATAGAATAAAACACTGTTAGTATTATCTGCAGAATTTTAAGAACATAAGTGCAACTTCTTATTCAAAATTGTTACACACTTTTTTTTTTATTTTGGACATCATTCGATGCCTATCACCAGTGGCGTGGATACAATTTTTTTCTGTGGGGGAGATGTTTAAGAGTCAATTAATAATATTCTTAGTATATCTTAATACGAGGTCCTATACAATTATATTACATTTAAAATGGTATTTTTATTACGTCCCGTATTTAATGAAAATTATTTTGTTACTCAATTTTTAATATATAGTATACCTTATCATAGTAAAATGAAAATATAATTTTATTATAACATGTAAATATTAATAAATATTAATTAAATATCATTAAAAAAAAATCTGGGAGGGGTGGTAACCCCCCTCCCGTATCTACATCACTGCTTATCACCATGACCCACATAAACGTGTATTTCTTTCAGTATATTATATAATTTGTCATTTTCACGTAGAATATTACATACGGTAAGTACTCTATTTTTTTACGAGTGCCTATAAGGTTTACTTCTACTCCGATATTAATAATTTCAAATTTATTCAATTTTAATTCAATTTCTTGCCACCTTTCAATTCATCAATTAACTATTATTTAAATATTTTCCATTTGATATGACGCTTACAGTTATTATATTTGTATTTCAAAAATTTAAAAACTTCTCTGTGGTCCGTATAAAAAGTGTTCACGGTCCACCAGTTGGTGACCCCTGCAGAATGCTAACAAAAATCTTTATTTAATTTATTGAACATTATCTTTATAAAGTTGATATTTTATGCTTATAGTCAAAATTCATGCATGGATAATGTCGACATAAGCCAAATGTTAATATATACGTATATATATAAATATATATAAATTTATTAGGGTGGTCCTTATTTTTCGAATTGAAAAATTTGATGAGTAGTACCCCAAATTTTGTTCAAAGTATTAAAAATATAATTATAATAAAGTTTGAGTGTGATAAGTCTATCCCTTCCCGTGCCTCAAAGGGGTTAAAGTTTTTGTAATTGGAGAGAATTTTCATTTTTTGAATGTACTTTCTTAAATATTGAGGTTATGCAAAAAACCTAAAGTACTATTATTGTAGCTACATATATTTACTAAATAAAAGTTTCTTATAAATATGCTGTAAGGTTGATGGTTTTGTGTAAATTAAAAAAAAACTGAATGTTTGACAAAACTAATTATCATTTATCAGCCAAGACTTTTTCAACAATTTTAAATGACTTATCAATGTTGAGGTTTGTAATTAACAGATGACGTTGTTTTTCAGTACTATTATAATAACATTATAATACATGGTAATATTTTACAAAATTAAGTAGTATGGCTATCTTCTCTACCATATAACGATGCAGTGCAAACAATATATAAAGGTTTTAAATACTAATAATATTAGTGCGACTACTCCCTCATGATGTCGGGTCTTGTGTATACAACAATCTTGCTGCTACAACAATCACAAATTGAACTCAAATCTACTTTATTGACAGGGACGATTTGCCTTAATTTTTGTAAATAAATAATTCTAATTTTGTTTTTATGATAAATTAGTATTTTTAGTGACGGTTTATCGATACACTGATATTTAACCTCCGATAATAAAATATAGACAATTAGCTGTGTATTTTTAGACAATGGAACCACAAACACGTGTTTGTGGTTCCATTATATGTACATTATATCTTTGACAATAACACTTATCGTATTTTTATCTACATGCAATAGCCATATATTTTATAATACATTTAATAAGCGATTGATAGAAACAGAACATAATATTAAATTGCCATTATCAATAAATCTGTCGATTTGTTTAGACGTTCAGTGTTCACAATTGTGTCATAAGTTTGTGCGACTTTTCTACACAAAGTGTTTTACGTTTCTTTTTTTTAGTTTTTACGTTTGATTTAAAAATACCCCGTCAATATATTTTTCTTTTAGGTAATATGGTCAATCAAATTACTGGAAATAAATTACCTTTCAATGGAGACTGCCTTCGGGTATTATTTTATAACATGTGCATAATAAATTTAAATTTATTATGTATCTATTTTAAATGATAGTTCGGGCCTTGTTGCTGATGAATGCTTATTATTGTTTGGGAAAAAAGCAAGAATTCCTATTTAATATCAATATCAAAAATATTGCATAAAATAGCCGATGATGTTATATTATTTTGTAAAGATGATTTAAACCAAAATCTGCCAAGGGATGATTACAAAGAATTTTTGGAACTAGTAATAATTTTTTTTGGGTGGAGTACCACCTAAAGGTATTCATTTTAGACGTCCAGAAACTTATCATCTAACTAGATAGATGTGTAAGGGAATATATTGTTTGAAAATATACATATTTCAAAAACAATTGAAAATTACAAGATCAGAAATTTCTTCATTGAAAACTATATGTTGTTTTATTGTAAGATGCTATATAGAGTTTTGGTTTAGGTCTCCTAATGTCATTGAAGCCCCTTATAATGATGTACTTTTTTTAAGAAAACTTGAAGACTATAAATCCGATGATAAGCAAGTGGCTGAGATCGCTATAAAAAAATGTATTAATCATTTATGGTATCTTGGAGAAGAAACCGCTTTTTTTTCGATATTTGATGATAGGATTGGTAATCATGTAAAAAAACAGATGGCTAAAAACTATTAGAAATTGACGATCATGAAGACGGCGAATTTAACATAGAAATTCAAAAAAAATATTTATTAAAAATTGACGACGTCTCACAATTTCTAAAACAAGATTTACCACTTGAATTATTGACGCCTAAATCAAAAAATATATTCCGAAGATTCCAATTAAACATGGAGTTCTTCTATCAAAATCCGGTAAATTGACCAAATATCTATAGTTATACAAAGGCCAAGAATATTTTACACCATTTGAGCATCATAAATGATGCAGCCGAACATGGAGTCAAATTGATGGAAGATTTTAATACAAAATTTACTTTGATTTTTTTTTAGGTAGTACAAGAATACCGTAAAAAATATCCAAGTTGTAGCAAAGATGTTAACAAAAGATGCAACAGAATAGTAAGGTTATTATCATTTTTTTTAATTAAATAATAACAGTATAAAAATGTTATTTATCTATTTTATATAAAAAATATTTATGTTTGAAAAATTGTCAACATTCAAACAGGTCAAAAAACCTTTTTAATACAGCATAATATGTTCTATAACAAAATGTGTGTATGATTTTTAGGTAATTTTAAAATTTAAGAGATTAGAGGACAAAAACTTAACACTTATAACATTTCCTAAAACACTAATTTAGACGAGTTTTTTTTAATTAACGGATAACCATCAACCTCACTATATATTTATAAGAAACTTTTATTTATTAAATATATATAGCTACAATAATAGTACTTAAAGTTTTTTGCGTGACATCGATATTTAAGAGAGTAAACGCAAAAAATGGTAATTCATCCCATTTAATAAAACTTCAACTCCTCTGAGGCACGGAAAGGGGTAGACTTATCACTCTCAAACTTTATGACAATTATATTTTTAATACATAGAACAAAATGTGGGGTACTCGTCATCAATTTAAAAAAAAAATTAACTTCTATAGCTAAGGACCACGATAATATATATATATATATATGTAGTATTATTGTATATTTTCATTTTTTTTATTAATTTTCTTTTTCAGTTTGTTGCAGTAATCGGTATAGGAAAAACCATAATTACTAGAGTGATTTTGTTTGGTCCTGGAGTAGGTTTGTTTGAATTAATATAAATATCCAACAGTTTTCTTTGTTATAATAAGGAATGCTGGCACAGAATAAAACAGAATGGACACTGATAACAAATTACATGGGCAGCATAAGACAATAATGAAATCAGTCAGCCATTTTATTTGAGGTACAGTAGGAAGTTAGTAACATTTTATTCCATCATGAAACGGTAGTAATATTCTTTATAAGCTGCTGCGCATTTTCAAATGTTACTAATATTAGTATTATTTTTCAAGGTATTAGGTATAATAAGAGTTTGAGATTTGGGGGGCTTATATGTCTTATACTATGGTATGACCATGGGTCAACCCCCAACCTCCCATCTTAACCAAAAAAATATAAATTGTGTTTTTGTAAATGTATTACAATTGTATTTGTAAATTTAATACAACAATGATTTGCATTTTATAGTATTATATCGATATAAACGTTTTTAATATACTTAAAAATTTTATATAAATACCTGTATAATACTATTTAATCATCGATGAAGCTATTTTATACATTTTTTTTTTTTTTTAAACACTTCCCATTCTGAAATCCTGCACATGGGCCTGTATTATGGTAGACATACTATCTAAAAAATGATCGACAAGTAAAAACTTCTTGGTACCCAGTAGGTCACCATGTTTCACACTGTTTGGTAGATTACATATTAAACAATTACCGTAATTGAAATTACAATTAATAACGAATATCAGTTATCACTGATTATAATTTGATAACAAAAGTACCTCAATTAAAGTGGCCGCTGATTTCGTTGCCGCCGTGTTGTGTCCACCCACTGATGCTGGGTTTAGTAGGGTGCAAATTACGATTGATTAATTGCGTGGTAAATTTATGCTATTTCAATGATTGCTACTTGTTCATCACGCTATTTAGTCATAAACGCAGTCATTAATGAATTACGTTGCAAATTCTGTGATGTTTTTTTTTTATGATTTTCACTGTTTAAATGAGTAGTTAGAGGTTTTTTATTTATTTTAAATAACCATTTCTTATACTTTTAGATAGTAAACCATGACTCTTTAAACTTAGTTTCATACTTTTTCACTTTTCTTGGATTATCTTAATATTCTTTCATGATGATAAAATAATAAATATACAAGAATTAGATACCTAATAAACAATTGCGTACGATGTACGAAATATAATTACATGAACAACTAATTTGACAACGAATTAATTTTTTTTGGCGCAAATGGGTAATTCCTCTGTCTTGGCTACTCGGCACACCCCATAGATCCTATGAACCAATTAGAACTTATAATGTGGTGTAGTATTTTTTTCTTTCTTTTCTCTGAAATTATCTAAATTTTATTTATTAGTCTATTCACTGATTATTATTTGAGTGTTAAATTTTTAGATTGTCTTTTATGTCACGTTTTTTTTACTTCTGACGTCACTTGTAAGACATATCTATGATCTATTAATTACTTATGTCATTAACAATTTAATTTTATTTTTATTTATTTTTATTGTATTTTAATACATTATATTTAAAATGATAACGCATTAAAATTTGTGTACCCTTAAAAGTTATACTTGTGATAAGGTAATGAATTTGTTTGGTAATTAAAACAAACATACATTTTTAACAACAACAAGAAAATACGAGTTAAAATTAAAATAATGTATTATTTTTTGTTTTAGTTTTAATTCAATACTTGGAAGACGTTTTGGATAACCAAATTTGCTGGTTTAGAAAAAAATAGATGGGCACATTTTCCTTTTAAATCAATTGGATATGGAGTTCTGTTAGTACACAAATATATCACAATAATGGCGGAGAATCATTTGCGCATATATTAATATATTTTTTAAATCTATGATAACTCGTCAGGGCACAAAATTGTGAACAATGAAATCCAACTTATAGATATAGTTTAGGTGTAAGGGGTCTGTATACTCTAAAGACATAACAAAACATATTTGTTTTCAATCATGGTTTCCCATACATTTTCATTCATCGGTAATGTAATAATCGCAATTACAATGGTCACCAAATAAATAAATCGTTGATGCTAATAAATTATATTTTTATATTTTTATTAAATTATTTATTTAATTATACTAATAACTTGATTGTAAATTTTTTTTTATAATCGACAAAGTCATAAATAATTGCTAAATGTTAAAGAAGTTACGCTAAATTAAATAGCTCAAACAATGGTTATAAATCCACTTATCGGTGACACCAGAATATGATTAGACAGAAAGTCCAAAGCCTTATTAAGGTTGAAGGAAAAAATTGTGTATGTGTACAATAATTGTTCACCATCAGTAATCGGTGAAAGACATAAGGGCCAAAATGAGATAAGAAAAAAATAAAGTCGTATCGTACATAAGCGCCAAAATGAGATAAAAAAAAATCTTATCGTACAAAAGCACCAAAATTCTAGATCCGCATAGTGTGTAATAAATGTAGTACAAATATATAAAAATGGGATTAAAAAATCAACCAATTTCTTAAATTTATATTTATTTGCATGTATAATGTGTATCATAATTTATTATTGATATTCTTTTATAAAATCGCAATTTTCAAATGACTACTTACATAAATTATTAATTTTAGCGCAAATTATATGGCATTTTTGAACCTTTGGCGCTCATGTCACATGTTAGGTATAATAGATATACAATATTAGATAGGCGCTTACGTACTACACATTTTGGCGCAAATTATATGGCATTTTTGTACCTTTGGCGCTTATGTCATATAGTCTCAGTAATAACCATAGGCGTATCTAGGAGGAGGCTTGGGGGAGCTTAGTCCCCCCC
>NW_020273613.1:1609463-1835893 GCF_003268045.1 Sipha flava
TATGGTAATAATCAATTCGAAAATTTGGAGAGGTAAACAGGTTATGATTATGCTATACATGGTTAAATTTCTATGAAAAAAAGGCTTCTATTGTTCGCAAAATTATGCGTAAATAAGTAGTGTTTTTGGACACAAATGAGTTGTAAAAAGGTAAATATGCGCAAATGAATTGTAACCCATAATAACACATAATTGATTATAGATATTTGTTATCTATAATGCATTTCATTAATTAATAATTATTACAGATACACATTAACTATGGGCATTCGTAATAAATAGGTTTTAGAGTAAACTGGTAAAACATTTTCAAACTTATCCTAGAGTCGGGGGAGGTCTTAGTACATTTTTAAAAAATTTACACAGATTTTTATAGAAGCATGTGGAGAAAAATATTTTTTTTATATAATTTGATAATCAATTAAATAAACAATAAATATCAAAATATTCGAAAAAAATTGAAAAGAGTCAATATGTGACACCTTCAGTTACGATAATTCAAATATCATATCTCACAATAAACTGATTTTAATTAATTTTTTCAATGAATGACTATATTTCCTCCAATCCTTTTTGGTCCAAATGAGCGCCCGAATTATTATATGCCCATACTAAGTACATTATCATTGCATTGTTATTCAATATACCCAGTGATGGTGCCAGGATTTTTTGCTAGGTAGGGCCAACTGGAGGCCAACAATTATAAGGTAGGGCCACCAAAAATGAGATTTCAACAAAAGATAAATACAATTATTTAATATTTTTTGCTTATGAAAAATGACTATATTATTATGTCTAAGGTAGGGCCAGTAATAGGGCCACTGGTAGGGCCAGTTATTTTCAGGTACGGCTATGGCCCTACCTCGCCAGTCCGTAGAGCCGCCAATGAATATACCTATCAACAAATTAATTACTTTTTGAATTCATACATAATACTTAAAAAGAAAATGCATATGTTTTACAGGCTTATTGGTATGCTGCCAACATCTTGTGCAATATTTCCACAGTTTAGGTATTATTTTTTTATATCATTCACTACGTATTGACAGGAAAGTAATAGTAATAGTAGGAAGATAATATGATAATGTTTATTTTTATTTTTCAGTTCTGTCAAATTAAATACATTAAAACAATATGACGACGAAGCATACAGTCAAATTACGAAAAATTGTTCTCAAATACCAGATACAATATATTTTAATAAAGGAATATGAGAAGTATACATTTATATTTATTAAGTGAAATTTACAAGATATTATAATATTCTCTGATTTTATATAACTTTCACATATAAATCTACTAATCATTAATAATTAATTATTAGAATATATATAAAATATTTCTTTATATTTGGTGAAATTTGACAAGTTTTTAATTTTATAGAATAAACTACTATTAATAACCAGAGATTTATACAATAGATTTTATTTTATCTTTAAACCGTTCACCATACATTTCGAAATAACAGAAAAAAGCAAATGTTTTCAGATTATTAAACTATTGGTTTTTTTTTTTTTTATTTAATTAAATAATCAGTTTTCTAGAATTCTTATATAAAAATGTTAAGTATCTAGAGTTAACATTCATCTATACATTTTTACAAAAAAAGTCGCAGTTCTAAAATAATAAAAAAATAAAAACTCAGCTGCTTTTTCCATAATTCAGTTATTTTGAAAAAACATAACAAAATTAATTGTTATGGTCCAAAATTGTATAGAATTTTTATAATACCACTTAAATTAATGAGAGTGAGACAGGTGAATTTATTAATTTTGAATTTTTTAAATCAGTTATCTTATTTATTATAAAATAACATATTCAATATCGCGCATAAATTCAACACAGTTAAATGTAAAGAACAGAATAGCGTTCCACGACTTATATTTCAGATTTCGAACAAAGTAAAGATTATCAATGTATCGATTTTATAATCATAGATTTTTTTTATCATGTCAAACTTTCGAGTACCTAGTAATTTATATCAAATGATGCAATTGAATAACGGTCTCATTCAATTAAAAGTACCATTGATTATAGAATATTCTATTCTATACTCAATGATAGTGCCTACCTATTCTAAAACTACTATAAAAGTAGTCACTTTTCAATGTTCTCAATTTTCCTTAATGTAGAGAAAACCTTAAAAAATAAATCTAATATTGTTATATCTAATGTTAAATTTAATAATATTTTTAGGTGAATAAGTAGGAAATTCATTTTATGTCTTGTGAACCTTTTTATTATCGATACAAACACATTGGGCCTCTACTGACTGATAACCTTAATTTTAGTAAATAATATGGGTAATATAACTAAGGCAATATAGGGACATTTACGATACAATACTCTAATTGTTTATTACATTTGTAATCTTTATTTTCTTATTAAATCAATTTTTTAACATTTTAGAACTTTTATAGATCTGACAGTAAACTATTTGAGTAAGAATATATTACCTACTTGATTATCGACTTCAATTATTCAAAAACTGGTTTTTACTAGAGCTCTTAATACACGTGAATTCACAGAATTCACGTGTCACATGTCACGTGTAAAATTCAAAATAAAAACGTATATCCTTAACATAATACTGTACTAATAATATTTTATTACTTCAAGTGTATTACATAAAATTACTAATTTTCATCATTATAAAAATGGATTTATACTTGGATAAACACGTATTTCACGTGTACACGTGAATTTCGTGACACGTGTTTTAAGAGCTCTAGTTTTTACAGTATTTTACTTCAAAAATCAATATAAAAATGTTTGAAGTAATAATTTTACTTCATTTTATTATGGAAATTCAGCAATATTTATCAAAGGTGTACTATTGATAAATGATGGGCAACGTATGCACAATAAAATATAAGATATGTAGATACTGATTTAGATTAGACGGATATTAACCTACTGATAATAATAATATAGGTACGATAAGTCAATCAAAGTAATAATCATTTAATTTATAGCAAAGTACCTAAAGGATATGCACGACTGTTATACAAGCTTCAGATTATATAATTTAGATTATTTAATATTTATTAGGATTATTATGAACGATAATTCTGTGGACGAATTCCATAAATAAAATCAATTTTATTACCTACTACGCTTTATAAAAATTGTTCAAGTCAAAACTTCTCTTTAGGCGATTAAAGGAAAATTTGCATTCAAGTTTCATTCTATTTTTCATTTTAATAGAAAACAATTGTGGGAAAGGGTATTTAATTCTTGGTCTATGATAGGGCGTAATTTTAAATTTTGAACGTAAAAATTCCGAGTTTCACCTATAAAGGATATATGGACTTATTTAAGAAAATTGTGCAAAAGAACTAATGGAGAAGTATAACAAATTTACTAAAAACCCAGTTATCAATGCGTATCTAATATGCACCTAGATCAAACGGGATTTTAAAAAGTTTTGGAAGGAAAGATCAATGAGAGAAGACCTTGGGATCGCCCAAGACAGTAGTGGGCATACAAGGTTAACGATGATCTAAACAAGTGCGTCCAGGGAGTAACATATGTAAACATTAGCGTGGCGATGTGAATGATCGAGAGTCGGCCGCCTGTTTTTTTTTGTGCGGGGGGGTATTGATAAAATATACTTGCCTTTGAACATTTTTGAGTTCACCACGCCATTGATTGCAAAAGATCGGATAGAGTAGATAGAAAATATAGAGGCAGCAAAAGTCCTTCAAGGATCGTAAAAGCCGAAGAAGTATTTTAAACAGAGTATAATAATTAACAAAATATTTATTTCTAATTTTACATTATTTTTATATATGAACAGTTATGATAAAAATTAATCTCAATGCTTATAATGATATAATTTTTGGTGTATAAGATAAATTTCAGAATTTGATAAATAGCCGAGAGGAGAATTAAACATTTTTAGCCTATACTCTAATAAGGAACATATGGCTTTTGATATTTATCATTAAAGACGTTTGGTGATGTATTTTGGTTATTTTAATTTTAATATTAAATAATAAAACTTACAACAAACTAGGTGTTAAACTAACAAAATTAAAACTGTACACCAATAAATGTTATCAGAAATCAGACCTAGAGTAGAGGACTATTATAATAGGAAATGTATGGTTATTAATGTAGAATCTTAAGGAAATACATTTTTAAGTATAGGAGTCTAGATTCCTAAATTACGCCTTTGTTTTGACTATACAAAACTTATTTCTTCAACCAGTAGGTATCTAACAGACATGTTTGAAAGAAAATACTTTAAGATCATAATACTTAAAATATTATGGGTAGTATGGGGTGATGGTTTTCATTACTCTTATCACTTTAAAAACACCTACTTGACATATTATGTGTCTAATTTAGAATTTATATGCAAGTCATTACTTAGTACTTATTAATTAGTAACTATCAGTAGAGGATCCATGATTTTCTTTTGGTAGGGGGAGGTTGAAAAATGTTTTCCCTTGGAATATTTTTTATAACATCGCAGTCAGTGATTGATAATGAATTAAAATATTAGTAATTTAATACATTAATTTAAATCTAAGACAATTTTCTTGTATGAATAAAAATGCAAATCTCATATATTCCTTCATACTTTTAAAAAAAATCTTCTTAATCCATAAAATTATTGATTTTTAAAATATATATTTTTCCTGATTTTGGATGGTTTTAACCCCCCCCCCCCCCGTGGATCCAACGCTGGTAACTTTTCTTGTTGATGAAGTGTATTTTTTTTGTTATTAGACATTTCAGAATTATAAACATATTTATAAATTTAATCAATATTCAGTTTTATCTTATATTAATACTATTCATAATATATTTGCAAAGAAAAAACTAATTTGATATTTTCATAAAAAAAATATTTTATTCCTGAAAAATAATTACATATTAGGTTCATTAAATGTTTTTGAATAGTATATAATATAAATGACAAAGCTTAAAATATTTTCAACAAGTAATTAAATCTTAAATAATGAACAAATTAAGAACATAAAACTAACCATCAACATATAATTAAAATAATCAATGACTCTTAATTAAACATATTTGGAAATTTGTATTTACTCATCTTAGATGAGATAACACATTTTTATTAATCAGGTACATATAATACAAATAAATTAGAAAGATAGGGCAAAAATAAGAGAAAAATAATAAAATAAACATAACAAAATTAACAATTATAAATTTTTAAAAATGAAATCATATTTTTATTAACGGGACAACATTATATAAATGGGTATCAAACTAAATTATTTCTTTAACATGTTGGTAATTATTAATTGTTTTTGTAACTTTATATGGTTATGAGAAATTTAACATAAATAAATAAATGGGATTTAATAAAAAAAATTAAATAATAGTTCGTAAAAGAATTATAAATATTATTGTAAGTTGTATACTCATACCATAATATAATACATTTTATAACTTTAATATCGTTAGTATTAGATAACTGAAAAAATTGATACTTATACAAAACATATTTGTAAAACAAAATAACTTAATTCAAATTTGTTTGGTACTTAACATTATTTAACATCATGAAATAAACATGTCATAAACACTTAATTTTCTTAGCAAAATACTAAAATAACAATAATTACTATAAATATTATATTCATAGACAAGCAAAATCATTTGAGTTGATCAATGGTACAGTTAGGTTTACATTGATAAAAACATGATCAGAATTGGAAGGATCAATAAATAAACATCTGCCTTCAGAATGAAGTACATCTAATGGAACACTATAAGGATGAACTGGACCAGACCAAGAATGTTGATCATCATTGTTATAAAGACAGCCAGTAGTTAGTACAGCTGTAGTTGAGGAAGTACTAGTATTATCACCGTATGACGAAACATACTAAAAGTAAAAATAATCATATTAATTATATAATTGTAAACAGGTTATACAAGACATAATACTTGAATAGTGGCAACAAAAGTGTGACTATAATAATCAAATGAAACTGTGATTATATAAATAGTGTTTTGTATGAATTGTAAATGAGTAAAGCATCCCAAGGATTGTATATCTTGACATCTAAACTTGTGCATGATTGAATTTCCACAAGATATCATTTGTTGGTGACACTAATAAAACAATTCATAAATTGCTGATATCATATAATGAAAATATAAATAAATTACACAATACAATTTATGACTACAATACAAGACAAAAACTTAATGAAAAAAAAAAAAAAAAAGTTTATTTGTCAAACGAAAGAATTTGAGCAATTCATGATAGTATCATAAACAATAATTATGCATAAATTAAAGTTTTTATTTTCCAACTTTAATATAAAAGCTAGTATAGGTTTTTATTAATAAATATTAGGATATATTCTTTATAATAAATTAATATATCAAAAAATATTTTAATTAACTTCACTAATTTATGAAATATTAATTAATGAAAGGAAATTGATAAATAATGTATTGAATACTTATTAAATTACTAAAAATCGTAAGTTGAAATAAAACTGACCGAAACCAAATGAACATATAAAGTTGCAGAATGTGAATACCATAAGCAACCAGCAATTGGACAAGGAAGCTTGTTGGTAAGTTCAGACAGTGTATGGTTAACAGGGGTTGTAATAGAATTTTCATTTTGCCCAGATTGTTCGTCTAAAATGGAATCGTTTGAATGCTGTAACTAAAATTCATCAAGCACAATAAGCAATGAAAAAAATTGAAAAGAAAATAAATTTAGTACACTCTTACATTTTCAGGGAAAGACCATGGAGATGTCAATAATCCCGACTCATAATACTGCAAAGTTCTAATGACTTCACAACTGGAATCTGGTAATTGCATGAACTGAACATCATTTGTATCTATATAATTTTGTATAACATCATTTTGAACTAAAGTTGTGTCATGCGGTCCTAAAAGAGAACCCTAAAAAACCAAAAAATTACAAAACCATGTTACATTAGATTTGAAACATTTTACATCTTCAAGTGAATTGAATGTTTCACAATTCACCAATGGCGTTGACATTTCTCCATTTTCCATCCGTATAGACATGGCCCAACGTTGATCAAAATCTCTTTGTTCTTGTTCTATATTCCCGGCTGATTGATTACTCAAGGTATCAGAATCATCAATACATATTATTGTATCTGTATCAGTTGGGTCATTTCTAAAAAAAAAAAAACAAATATGTATAACTAAAAATAATATTCATATAAATATTCATATAATTTTACATGCTATTATTAGAGTTATCTAGCTCAAAACTCGCATTAATATCAACATCAGCTAATTGAGGTATATCAGGAAATGCTTGAATGTCAGGTAAGTAACTATTTGTTGATAGAGAAGATTTTATTTCTTTTAAAGGTGTAATAGACTTTTTATTATTATTTTTCCACGTTATCTAAAATAAAACATTAATATTTCAAATAGTTCATAATATTAATAATAATTAAACCTTCAACAAGTACAACTTACTTTAGATGAATTTTCAATTAATGAAGAAGCTTTGTGTGAAATGTTTAAATTAAATGGTCTTGAACTGTCATACTAAAAACAACAAACGTTTTTAAATGATTTCATAAAACATTATGAAAAAATTATTTTATTTTAAATAAAAAAAAACCTATGCTAAGAATCGCCTATTTACAAAAAAAAATAAAAAAATAAAAAAATATATAGATAATTCTACAGGAAAACAAAAATCCTGGCTATATTACTGTCTATAAGTTAACATTTGAGTTATTTAATGGAAAAAATATATTAATACCTGATAATAGTTATAATAAGAGTTGTTATTTGATGTAAAATTAGTATTAGTTGTTGATCTGTTAAATCTAGTTCTATTTGAAGAGAGCAAAATATTTCTTAAAAGGTTTTTTGTAGTCTTAGCTATTGGTGATTGACTATCTGTATTTTTCAATGAATTAGAAGAGTACACCTAAAACAGAAAAATATATCATTTGCATAATATAAATACTATTTAAATACATACTTGAATTTCAGAAACAGTAGAGTTAGACTTCATTGGTTTCTCTATCTTGTGAACATGAACTTTTTCAACTTGTATTTTTGTGGTTACTGAAGTAGGTGTATGAATATTTTTTTGATTGGTTTTTAGTTTGGATTTTCGGGGTCTCCCCACAGACCGCTTTTTTACCAAATTCTCGGCTGTAGATTTTTTCATATTCTGTCGTTTGGTTTTCATAATACGCGTCAGAGATTTTAATTCGCCGTCTAAGCCCATTCGATGCAATCTTAATAAATCGACATAATCTTTCTTCTAAAAATTATTAAATAATAATTGATAAAAATTAAGCGATTAAAAAGAATGGAAGTGGCTTAAATTACCTAATATTTATCGCACTTTTTCTGATAAAAATATTATTTCGAATATTATGAATATATAACACAAATTAATACACCAAGAAAGAAAAGGAAAGGTGAGGAAAATAATAATAGCACTTTCTTTTTTCGGCAATACTGTAATGGAAATGTTTTAAGAGTCACAGCAACAAAACGGTGGGTATATCAACAAATAAACAGCAACAAGGTAGATTTGAAACTATCTTGCTGAAATCATCGAGAGCGGATTGCCGTTGAACGATAAAATATAGTCGGTCCGGTGCGAGAAACTTGGAAAAACACCGACAGACTTCTACGCCGGTTAAAGGACGACAATTAATGTGAAAATTGCACATTCGTAAACGAATAAATGTAAATAAATGTTCGGCGGAAGTGGCAATGGCGACACGGAAGCAGACGGGAGACCCGAACGAACTACGAAATCCGAATGACGAATCGAAGGAGACAATAATGCACCGTCAACTTAGCCGACGTCCCTATCGTTTTCGGAGATCATTAATCGATTTTTATTCTTCGATTTTGTTCTAAATATAACTAACGGTAATAGGGAATACCCGGTAAAATGTTACGATTGTGATACTGTGGCATTTATACGGCCGCCCGTGTGAGTGCGTCTCCGACCGGTCCATTTTTCAAATGAATTATCGTGTTATTAATTATTAATGACATATTGTTATTGGCTATATGATGAATTATTTTATTAAACGCGCCAACACGGCGGATAGCAAAACGATAATAATTATTGAATACTGGTATTATCGCGCATAGCGTTTTCGTCAGTCGTTTCACAATCATTTTTATTGTTAATTATTATTATTTATTACAATACGAAACTTGTTCCGAATACGTACCTTTAGATTTCCGGGCAGACCGAGATCTAAAGCACACTTTACGACTGCCCGATACGACATCAACTCAACAGCGTCGTCCGTTTTCGGCATTTCTGCCGTCATTTTTATAAACCGTGTTGTAGGCACGATTTAAAATATGGCAGTATAAGATTTCGAAAAAATTGGAAAAATAAGGTAGACACGTTAGTGTGCACGTTTCGCCGTAACGGCCGTTCGAATTGTAAGTTGTGCTGGTAGAGGCGAGCGCGTTGCTGTCGCCCGCGATTGCGCCAATATTACTATTCAAACCCTTTAGGTTATGACGGTTTTTTTTTTATCAATGAGATTTAAAAATATGCATTCGGAACAGTTCAACTCGGGCACGTGCCGTGGATGGTGATGGAGGAGGATGAGGGATATGTCCCCCTCCCGTGAGATAAGTCAGTCTTCGCTCTCGAATAATGTGGTAGCTGATTGGTAGGTTTACAGCACAATGTCATGTTATTGTCTTAATTTTTATCAGTACAACTATAGATATTCTATCCAAATAAAAGTCCGTGCTTCGTCAATTTCGACATGTCTTTCGATCATCACTATACTTATACATAAACAATATGTATGAATAAAACTATACACTTGTCGTACGATCCACATCAGGTCGTATAACGGATAAATTATCCTACGAATTTTAATCGTTTTTGAATCTTGGTCACCTGATGATTTTGATTTAAAGCTGTTTGCTTGTAATTTTTATTTTAAATTTTTAAAATATAATATTTTATGAGATGTGCCACACACAACGTATAACTGTAGTCGTTTACATATTCATGTGGTTTACAAAGTTCATTACAATTTATTGTTTTTAATTAATTGTGTATGAATTGTTATCACAGAAATTATTTTTCATGAAACATATATGTAATTAATGGTGAATTGATACAAATTAAATTTAATGATATGAAAAATCTTTCGATTTTTAAGTTAATATTAGTGATTCTACAGTGTAAGATCTATTTTATTTTAATGTTTTTTTTTCATTTTAAAATTTATTTTATGATTCAATTACAAAAAAAACTTGATTATGAAATTGAACGCAAAAAGTGCTTTATACCTATGAGTCAACTTTTTTCAATAAACAGTTTTTTCAGCTGTTTTTTAAAAAAATTAATAATGTTGAAATTGTTTTGTTATTCTATAATATAGATAATATACTATAATAGATTATATATTCTTCTAAATATTAAAAAGTATTGTAAAAATCATAAATTGAAAAATTATTTTCAGTATTTTTATGCTTTAATACATATAATCAAATGTGAAGGTAATATTATCATTTATGACAATTTGTGGTATTCATTCACGGAAAACTTTTTTTTCAAATAAACTAGAAAATGGAAAACATTCTAATCAATATTGAAGCATTTTAAATCTATTTTTTAAACTTGCCCGTGTTATGAGTTTGTTATACTTATATTTAAAAATATTTATGGAAAAATATTAAAAAAACTATTTAAATAAACGATAAGTTTTTTTTAGTATGTAGCTAACCTTACACAGTACGTTACCTACGTTTCATTATCATTTTTGATTACTTCCACTACCAGAGTTGAGCTTGTGCCACTGAACCACACAAAACTATCTATGGTTATACACTAAACCAAACACAAATAATATCTAGATAAGTACATTTAAAATGCAGGGAAAGTATTCGCGTTTTGAGCTTGAGGAGCGAGTTTAATCGTAGTTCAAAATACCAAACTCGTTCACCTCTAGTTAGCTGGATCCCAGATGTTTAGAGAAAATATAAATACGTAGAGAAAATCTATCGTATCTGTTTTACGTCGTGAAATTGATAAATGAAATACTATGCTTGAGGATGTGTTAAACATTTACCCTATAAATATAAAACACATGTACTATCAGTCGTTTGTTGTACGGCGCCCTCTGTTATTATGTGAAATTTGTTTACAAACTGTACGAGAATTTATATAGTATATATTCATAGACCTAATATATAATAGGTCTATGTATATATTACCTTCGTGTTATCACAAATTGCATGTATAAACAAAATTGAATGTTTGATATGTGTTATCAATCTAGTTATGATTGGAACCTAGCCGCCAGAACGGTAATCACAGTAAAGCGAGTACAGTGCGTTTATAGCATAGAGTAAGTAGTTTATAGTGTAATGCCGTTGTTTATGTTGAATATTAATACGTTGATGAGTAATAATAAATTGTTTCTCTAGTATTCAAGTAATTGCTTGATAAACATTACATATATTGTAACAAAAAAGTGTTCATTCAATTTAAAGAATCAGTATTTAATTTCATTAAGCATTATGGATGATGAGTATGATGAATATCGTCGTTGGGACGGAGATGTCGACGTTGAGGTTTGTTTTCTAAAATAAATAAAAATAATTTATTCCAAATTTTTTCTATGTTTTTTAATTAGAATAATTGTGTTTTTGTATTCGTAATACTTGGATAATTTATATTTGTGTATATAGTTAATAAATTCTGAAAACTATTATAATTGAACATTTTTATTTAGGTTGATGACAATGATGATATACTAGAAAATCCTCAAGAGACTTTAACACAATGTTTAGAAAAATTCAGTAGTGCAGATTATATTATGGAACCAGGAATATTTTCACAATTGAAAAGGTGATTTATTTTAATAAATTATTCGTTTCTACTATTGTAGTAAATTGAAGTAATAAAATAAATAAATTATAATATAAAATTTCACAACATTTATTAAACTTCATTAATTACTAATTACAAATTACATAATTACATTATAATTTATACTCATTCTTATTTGTGTACAAAGTTGTGCTACTTGCTATGTCCTCAATTAATTAATATTGGCTAGATTGTTTTTTCATTTCATATATTCAACAAACACGTTTATATTTTAAAATATTTACCTATAAACTTCTATAAATAATTTATTAAAACTATTTTTCATTATTGTATAACTTATTAAAGTATATATTTTTATTTGTATAAATATGTAATGTAAAATAAAACAATATTGTGTATATCTTTACTATTTCAATTTTAAAAAACTAAAAGGGTTTATTAAATAGTTCATTTTATGAACTTATGATATATTATCGCCTTTATATTATATTACTTGGTAATTATTATAAATGTTATGATCTGAAAAAAAAACAGGAATGCTAAATTTGAATTCAGGGTTACTAAAAACTGTCTTGCCCGTCCCCTAGTTGTGCCTACGACTATAGTGTATAATATGTACATTGTACATAGTACAGTCGTTTTATATTGTGATCTAATCTAATTGAATCTAATATTAATGGTACATATATACTTAAGAGTCGAGTTGTACGTCTGTATATTTTTAAGCAGATTTAACGGCGATGACGGAAACTTTTTCAAAATAGGGGAATATTTAACAAAATTATGTAATAAAAGTAAAAATATATAAATAACCCCAAATATCTAAAAATATGTAGTGTCAACCATTGCTTAAATCACTCAGATAGTCCTGAAACATAATTTTATAGAAGAGTCATTCGATTACCATTATTCATGACAAATATGTAAGTACACATAAATTTGCACTTTAATAATAAAAAATATACTATTTTATTTTATATAGGTAGTGTTTTTTTTATTAAAATTATATTAAATTTAACTAATCTACATATGACACCACATACAGAGAGTGATATTTTTTATTCATATAGTGTTAAATAATATTCCATCTACAGAGTCACAAAATAGGTTATATAAAAATATGTTATATTACGCATTATAACAAATGCAGCAGCTCCAATGCAGCATGCAATTTATTCTAGATCTGTCATGGTCACGACTGTTGACAAATATATAGTGAAAAACTAAATTATGAACAAACCTTTTTTGTTATTAATAAAATGTTCAAAAATGTTTGACAAACATTCAAAAAACGTTTATTAGATGTGGATGCAACTTAAGATCTAATTAAATGTATGTGCTAAAACAGGATGAAAAATTATTAATACAGTAATTATACAATGAATGTATTTAATAAAGAATTTAATTAAACCAATTTATTATAATATATTATATATCATATTTAAAGTTTAAACTATTATAATCATGTATAGATATTTTCAAGTGGGTGGAACTCCAGAACACGTAATAGAATTGCTTTCAAAGAATTATATTGGTGTTGCTCAAATGGCTAATATGGTCGCCGAATGGCTGATCCTCGGAGGTAAAAATTTACTATTATAAGTTAAAAATAATATTGAATCTTTATATTTAACAATAAATTTGATGATTTATTTTATAATATTTTAGTATTTTAAACCATTATTTTTGTGTATACAAATAACATTTCAACATTAACTATTCTATTAGGTGTTGCTGTTGGGGAAGTTCAATCATTTGTTGAAAATCATCTTAAAGATATGGTACTGAAAACATTTGATCCAAAAAAAGCTGATACAATATTCAGCGAAGAGGGAGAAGTATGTTATTTTTCTACATGTTTGAATAGAAATTCTTTGAAATAGTATAATATTATTATTATTATTTCATAGACACCAGCTTGGTTAACAGAGATGATAGAACACAAAATATGGAGGTCATTAATTTATAGGTTGGCAGAAGAATATCCTGATTGTCTTATGCTTAATTTTACTATTAAGGTATAATTTTCTATGTTATTATTTTTATTTTAATCATAATTTTTATCGTAATATACATTTATTATTTTTACTTACAGTTGATATCTGATGCTGGATATCAAGGTGAAATTACAAGTATATCAACTGCATCTCAACAAATTGAAGTATATTCCAGAATATTAAAAAATTTCATTACAGAATCTATAAAAACAACAAGTGAAAATCGACAAAATACAATTCAAGAATGTGCTGTAAGTGACTTTTTGTAAGACTAGAAATTGTAAGAAAAATTATGGTTTTGTTTTCTATGTTGTTAATATCATTATTTATTTTAATTTCCTTACTTATAGTAAGGCCCTTAGCCTATGTACATCTATAGATAAAACAGATTTTGTTTTTTTATTTTATGACTTGATGTGAATTATAGTAACTGATATAATAATGGAATTCATGGATATAACTAATAGGTAGGTTGATTTGTTGGGATTAAGATTTACAATAAAAAATGGTATTATGTAAATAGTTATGTATATAAAGAAAACATTGAATAGTTGTGAACAAGTAATAAGAAAACATTTTAAAGCAATTTTTAAGTAAGATTGTCACGAGTTTGACCCATTTTAATTTGACGTTGAGGTACTTGTGCATGTATTAAATTGAACATGTTAAATTGAGTTATGAACTATGGACGTTATTGGCTAAAATTTTGATATCATGTTGAATTTATTAAATTTTTAAGTCTGGAATTGATAATGTCCATTTCTTTAAGCCAAGAAGCATCGGAGATTGTTTATATTTTAACTGTCTGATTTTATAAAATTTGTATTTTTTTAATAAATGATTAATATTACTTTACATTACTATATTAAAATCAAATTATGAATACATTTTTATAACACTTTTTAAATGAAGTATTTTTTATTAAGTAATTATAATTTTAAAAATATTAAATTGACTTTATCAATTAATTAAATTTACTTTTTGATTTCACATCCCATCTACTTATTATATAGTTGATATGGGACTTATTCATTAATCATTTTAATGTTGTTTTCAAACTCTTATTCTTTCTTTTAATTTAAAATTATAAATTTAATATAGTTATATACAACAATTAGAATGTTTGGAAGAGTTAATCTTATTATTTAATAATATTCAGCCTTAAAATTTAATGAATTACAAATTAAATTTTAACTTTCTATTATGTTTTTTCCAAAATATTCTTTGGCCATATTTATAATACTTAATAATTTATATTATTTATAGAACAATTTTGTACAATATTATTTTATATTTAAAAATAATTGATTTTTAATTACATATGCCCAATTTCTTTCTTTCTTTTTTTTTCTTCAGAAAATGGTATGTCACAGCCAACATACATATGTTTTTACATTAGTTGCTCTTCAAGTTTTAGCTAAGGAAACTAATGGAGGGGTAAACATGAAAAGATTTTCTCAAGAAATAACTCATTGTGCTCAAGAAAGGTAACCATATTCATTATTTCTAAGTACTAAATTATTACGATTTATTATTATTTATATAATTGATTATTAAAATTATTAATTTTTGATGTGCATTATTTTTATTAGAAATGATGTAACTCCTATTACTATGGCATTAAATGGTGCTGCTCCATATGACCAACCATGTGCAGCATTGAGTTCTATGTTATCACGAAATGCTTTAAATCCTGCTGATATCAATGTACTTCATAAGCACTATTCATCGGCTGATTCCCCTCCTGTCAGTTTACTTCGAATACCACAATTTCTTGGTAAATTAAATTATCTATAGTTTTAAAACATTAATGTTTTTGACAAACTAAACTTGATGTATATTACTGATTTTTCATTGTAGATTTATTAGTTCAAGCTTTATTTAAACCTGGAATGAAATTGAATCCAGAGTATAAACCCAAGTACATATATCTCTATGCTTATTCTGCTAGTGTTTATGAAGTAACATCTGGTAAAAAAAGAAAAGTTATTAATAAAGATGATTTAAAATCTACCATACAATCAGTTGATAAAGTACATAGTATTTGTAATTTGAATAAAAGTTCAACAGAATTAATTGCTGAAGTAGCGACTATTTATCAATGTATCAGGTAAAAAATTATTTCTTAAATTAAATAATAACAAATTTAACATTTTGTGTGGTTAAAAATTTGATACTCATTATAAGAAAATTATTGTCATTTTCATATAGATTTCCCGCTGTTGCTGTTGGCTTAATATGTTGGGTCGAAAGTACTGTAACGGAACCAAGCTTTTTCAAGTTATGTACTGAACATACTCCTACACATTTAGCACTTTTAGATGAAGTTGTTACATGCCATCCGCAGTTGCATAATATCATACTAAAACTATTTGTATCTTTATTTGAATCAAAACAAGACGAACTTGAAATTTTAGTACATGTGAGTTAATTAATAAATAAGTCTTAATCTCATTTAATTATTAATTTTAGTGATAGTATTAAAGTATCTATAAAAATTACTTATGATCCCAAATTAATGAAAAACTATTGATATATTTTAAATGTTGTTGTCAATAATTTTTTCTTTTATATTTCAGTTGGAAATGAAAAAAATGCTGCTTGATCGTATGGTAAATTTATTATGTTGTGGCTGTGTTGTTCCAGTTATAAAATATATTGAACAGTGTTGGCATCGAGGAGATACAGATATTTCATTAATTCGTTATTTTGTCACAGAAGTAAAAACTGATTAAACAATTGCCTTTGTTTATACAATAATTATGTTTATCTCAATATGTAAATTACAGGCTTTAGAAGCAGTGTCTCCTCCTTATTCAGTTGAATTTGTTGATTTATTTCTACCAATTGTTGAAAACGAAGAAATTACTGGTACAATGAGATGTGATGGAGATAATGATCCAGTTTCAGAATTTATTGGTAAGAATACCTATTTATTCAAATCTTTAGAGTATTAAAAAATAATTAATATTTTATTTATTTTTATTTAGTACATTGTAAAGGAATGACAATGTGAAGTTATTCTATATTGTAAGATATTATTTTTAAAACAAGAACAATACGAAGAATTCAAATAAATGTCCCATGTATTATATACTCAAGTTTATATACGTGTAAAAATATTTTATAACTATTTAAATGTATTCCTCACCTTACATTTTTAAGTTTAGTAAACAAATTATTTATTCAAATGTCTGTTCTTGAAATGTTATTTATTATCATTGTAATGAGTAACAATTATCAATAAGTAAATTTTTTCTGTTAATTCAATATAGTGTCATGGCAAACTTTTTTTAGAGGTGACTATGTTTTTCCAATATCCACTTACGAATCATGATCACGACCAGTGTTGTTAAAAATATTTTTCAAAAGTATTTCAAATAGGTATTTAAATACAAATACATTAAAAAAATATTTCAAAACTTTTAAATACATTTTTTTAAGCTTTGTTGTTGTCATATTTTTAATTCTTAAAACATTATTACAAAATTACATTAATTTCAAGTGAGTAGTGACTAACATAATAAATTAGTTTTAAGGATTATTAACTTATAACAAGTGTCGGAATATGTGAGTATTTGGTATATTTGGATTTGGGGTGTCGCCGTGCTACAATACTATAAAATATAAATATTCAAATAGATATACGATAAACGGGAAATATTATTTTTTATATCTTTAAATATTTTTTGTCAATAACATTTATAATCGTCACTTTGTCTCATTGACAATAAGCAATTTCTTCAAAATCGAAAAACCAAACTCAAAATATTGTATTTAATATTTTTAAATACAAAATACAGACAAATTATTTAAATATTTAACAATTATGCTCACGACCCATCAAGTGATTATACTTGAATATTTAACACTGGGTTTTTATCAGTTTCTTAAAGAACAGGCTTAATAATTAAATAATTAACCATTAATTATTACCTACCTACCCACTCACCACTCTTAAAAATGTTGGAGGTGGTTTCTCAATAATCCTCGGCTAAGTCACTGATTTGATGTACTCTAAATTATTAGTTATATAACGAAAAAGTTATAAATATCAGGTATTAAAATATAATACATCATTTATGTTTTGTGTCATTGATCATAATATATATACATAAAATTAATAATATATTTATATTATTAAATACAATTTAAATCTTTAACATATTTAAATTTAGAGATCTTAATAAAGATAAAGGTAGCTTATTTTTAGAATATTAATGAGGGGATACTTAAGAAAATATATTCTGTGGTATATACAATAATTTCTTAATTGAATTGAAATGTTTGCCCATAACTCCTCATCTGGCAAGTATTTGGCAAGCATACTACTAGTGTAAGACGAGATAGTAAGGGTAAATATCTATTGAACGTGAATTGACTATTAATAAATTTACTTTTTATTTTTAAATTATGTCTATTTATTATATTATAAAATTACTTTTTAATCAATATTTCTTTCAAATTTTTTTGTGGGCGAGGTAAAAGGGGTAAACTAACTCGGTGAAAATAGTTCAATTGTCAGGAGCACTCTAGTACACCATACGTTTTGTGTAAGCCATGCTATACCAGCGAATCTTAACCTAGGGGTAATTACCCCCCGAGGAATAAAATAGGTTTTTTGAGGGGTGACTAGACCAATTTTATTTTATATTTTATATATTTTATACCTATTATTATAGTTATAACTATTGTTTTATTACCTTATAAAAATATTTAAAATGTGTACTTTCGATTATCTGCAGTTTTGTATGAAATGAACCATGTATATATGCACAAACTAAAATATAAAATATGTTCCTTAACATAGTACATCATTATGGTTCTATGAATTGTTCTAATTAGATTGCAATAATTGATATCTTATAATATAGGTTATACAGTAGGTTATGCACATGCGCTATTTTAATGGGAAGGGATATTTGCTAATATCTTACCCAATTTATGGATAATAGTCTTAAAAAGGTTGGGAACCGCTATGTTACACATAGGAAAAGAATATTAATTTGCATGTTTTACTATGATTGATTTTTCTTTTTACAAGAAAATACATTATAGAACTAGATCCTTTAGACCAACGGTTCTCAACTTTTTGAGTTCGCGACCCCCTTTAATGTCCCCAAGGTCTAATGACCCTTTTGTAATTTTGCATTGAAAAGTTTTACAAATTATTATTATTGTATTTATTTGTGTATACATTTTATTAAAAAATTGATTAGCGTTAATTAATAGAAAAAATAAAATAAAATATAAATTATGCAAATTTAAATATTTTTTTTTATTTAATGACTCTTTTACTGTTGTTGATTTGAAATAATATTTTTTTCATCCTAAAAAATTGTTGATGCCCCCCAAGGGGGGTCGTGACCCCCTGTTGAGAATCGCTGCTCTAGGCAATGGCAAAGGGACCTTGTTCTTCCCCTATTATCTAGACTTTGGTTTGTTTTGAAATAGTTACAATGTAAAAATTAAAAATAACACATTTTAATAAAATTATTTTAGGAACAAATTTATAAAGTTTCTAGATTATCATATCGCTAATATAACTAAAAAACCAACTGATTGACGTAATTATATTAAAAATGAATCTATATAGAATGTAGATTTTATACATGTTATCCTACTGTTAAATAATATACAACTGTTGTAATATACCATTAACATTTTTTAACAGCAGCTAAGTTTACTTTCACATGTCAATTTTACTTTTGATTTTTATAAAGTACTGAGGTAATAATTATTTATTACAATACTATTGAAATAATGAATTCAATTTTATATACATAAATATTTTTATTTGAATAACCTACTATGTTATAATATATATATGATAAAAAATTAGAATGTATTAAGTATTTACAATATGGTGTAATAAATATCATGAATCTTCAGCATGTTTAACTCTAGACAGTGCTAAATATGAAAGTTTAGTTTTATCATCATACCATCCAATTGGACCAATTTCACAATCAGCGCATATGAGATATTTAAGACCAAATTCCACAGTTTTTGAGAAGCCAATATTATCAAACATAAACATATCTGGTACCATCCAATAATCAGACAACAGTTCACATTCAACTGATTCAAAATTTTTTCTTTGAGACATGTATGGAAGATTGAACTACAAAATACAAGCAATTAATATAGAATAAACATTAATTAATTTAAATTGTCACTTGAATTTTTGAATGCTTTCCCATTGTAGATGACAAAATCTTGGATGGGCATTTCGTACAATAAACAGTGTGCTTGTTCTTTTCTTCAGCTATCAGATGATCATAGTTATTTTTAACTTCAATTGTTTTCTCTTCTTCTGTCATCTTAATAATATGAATCGAATATAGTAAACAGAAATTAATTTTAAGGTAAATTTATAAAAGAGCAGTTATGCATATACATTCATAATATATTAATATTAATTAATTTAAATATCGTTTTAGACTATTATATGTCTATGGATGGGATCAACATTTTTCTTATCATTATTTGCGGTTCTTTGATGATAATACTTTTGATAAAGTGCTAAAACAATAACACATTGTGTAATACTATGAATTATTTTTTTAAATATATTAATATTTAGTCAATGGATTAACCATATGTTATCCATGATGTTAAGATATTTTTAATAAAACCGAATTGGATGCATGACAAATAATATACCTATAGTATAATTCGAGACTAGAATCTTCATTCTTAAATACTCTTGAAAATTTTATGATGCTTCGTGGATTGCTCAAACAATAAAATTAACAGCGCCACATATAGAAGGTATACATATACCGTCTTATGTCTGTACAAATAAAATTTAATATTAAATATAATAGACATTAGACAGATCAATATTTGTGGATCGGAAACAAATAAGTTGTAACTTATGATTTTTTCAAAAAATTTTCCATCCAATGTTGGTTTTGAGTATTATTTTAACTGATGTGTGGATACAAACCGTTAGAACTTTAATGTCTTTTGTGTAACAAAACAACTGAAACAAAATACAATTTGACCATTTTAAGTGGCGCGCAAAGGGAAATAATAAGCTGATTTATTCTTCAACTTATAAATACTTACTATTGCCTCGATTACATCGGGCGAATTTAGTAACAGCGAGTAAATTCGTCCAATATAGTCAAGATATAATGCAATAATATAATAAACAGCTTATTTTTGAGTACAGCAAAAATCACCGCCGATTTCTTTAATGGCATTTACGTGGTATTAACATCGACCATGGTAATCAGTTAAATGTATCGTATCATATTATGACGTGTTATCACGATAAGAAAAAAACACTTGTGAAATAATTGCTTTCTTATTATTCTTACAGATTTAAATCTGAAATACTAAATAGCTTAACATAATTTTAGTGCTCTACTATAAACGGTTTTGGTAATTTAAGATTATTCATTATTGATGTTCAGTTAAATAAGCCACTTTTCATTTTCGGATTCTGTCGTGATAAGTATGTGAGTGTTCATATATGTTTTTTATGTTCAAAATATTAGACACAATAATGTTGTACAAAAAAATATTTTGCTGGTATTTTATTAACACAAATATATGTCATATATTTTTTTAGTCAGAATGTCGTCCATCGAACAGCCTTGTTACACTTTGATCAATATCTCTAGTGATTATGAAATGCCAAATGAAATGCAACTCAAAGCAGATCTTGGTTTGAACTTAAAATTATGATAATGTAAGGTATTATTAATAACTATTTATTTTGGTTTAAATTTAGAAAAAGGAGATAGCAAAACAAAAATTGAAGCATTGAAAAAAGTCATTCATATGATAGCAAATGGAGAACGCTTACCAGGATTATTGATGATAATAATCAGATTTATTTTACCACTTCAAGATCATACAATTAAAAAACTTCTTTTAATATTTTGGGAAATTGTACCAAAAACTACAGCTGATGGAAAACTATTGCAAGAAATGATATTAGTTTGTGATGCATATCGTAAGGTAAATACAATAATGAATAAGATAAAAGTTTAATTAATTTAATTAAATTTTTTGTGGTAAGATGACTTAATTAAATTTTTATTTTTGATATATTTTCTTAATTATTGCAAATAATTACATTCTTACATCTGTCAATCTTACTAAATAAAATTCCATACTATAAAGATTACAAATTTTGTATCTTGTACCAAAATTGTAATTAAATATGTATTTGTATTTTTAGAAAACTATTTTGAACATTTATAAATTATTTAAACTTTTCCTTTGCTTTTTAAGGATTTACAACATCCAAATGAATACTTAAGAGGATCAACTCTTCGTTTTTTATGCAAATTAAAAGAACCAGAATTATTAGAGCCATTAATGCCCACTATTAGAGCATGTCTTGAACATCGTCATTCTTATGTTAGACGTAATGCTGTACTTGCAATATTTACTATTTATAGGTAATTTAAATTTGTATACATAGTTAAACTAATTATTTTTAAACATTAAATATTAAAATGTTTTACTATTTTCTCTCTTGGACGCATCCATGTCTTGAGAAATGTGCTGAATTTTCAGATCTATTGCAGGTTTCAATTTTGGAAAACAGTAATCCCTCGTTATCTGCGGAGATTACATCCCAGCAAATTTGCATAAATAATGAGACCGCAGATAAAAAGACCATCAATCCTTTTAATTTTTCCCCTTCTCACTTTACATTTCAATTCATGTAAATATGCTCGGGTCATTCTTGTGATCTTTCTTGGTATCCCCATTTGGTCCATTACTTTCCATAGTCTTCTTCTGTTCACTTGATGTGGCTTATCTGCAATTAGTATATATATATATATATATATATGTATATATATATGTATGTATATATGTATGTACATCGTTTTTCATACATAATTGTTGTTATACCTAGAAATATAATAACAATTATCTACAATTGTCAAAAATAAATTATCTACAGTGTTCGTGTATTAACGATAAAACATTATCGCATCAATAACATTTTATTGTGGATCTAACCGTGGTTAACAAGGGATTACTGTATAATAAAAAACTACTTAATGGTTTGAAATATCAGCAGACTAATAAAAACTTGATTATATCTAAAAAGATATATATATATATATATATTACATAAATTCATGAAAGCTTTTAACACTTTATTAATTATATTTTGCTTAATAGGAATTTTGAATTTTTGATACCTGATGCACCTGAACTTATTGCTAATTTTCTTGATGGAGAACAAGATATGTCTTGCAAACGTAATGCTTTTATGATGTTGTTACATGCTGATCAAGACAGAGCACTTGCATATCTTGCTTCTTGTCTAGATCAAGTTGCTTCTTTTGGTGACATTCTACAACTAGTTATTGTAGAACTTATATATAAAGTAAGTTAATCCTTTTTAGGTCATAACATGTTAACTAACTATACCTGTGAAATTAGGTGTGCCATGCAAATCCGTCAGAACGTTCTCGCTTCATTCGTTGTATATATAATTTACTAAATTCTAGTAGTCCGGCTGTTCGATATGAAGCTGCTGGAACGTTGGTCACTTTATCAAATGCACCTACTGCTGTGAAGGTATATTTAATTAATAAAAATGTAAATAAAAATACAATAACTGAAATTATAGGCAGCAGCTTCATGTTACATTGAACTAATTGTCAAGGAAAGTGATAATAATGTAAAACTTATTGTTTTGGACCGCTTGATTGCTTTAAAAGATCATCCTTCTCATGAAAGAGTACTACAAGATTTGGTTATGGATATATTAAGGGTATTGTCTAGTACAGACTTAGAAGTTAGGAAAAAGACATTGAATTTAGGTAATTGTCTATACTGCTTTTTATTCTTTATAATTAATGGTTATAATTTGTTTTTATATTTTTGTTTAGCTTTGGATCTGGTATCATCACGTAACATAGAAGAAATGGTTTTTGTACTTAAAAATGAAGTAGAAAAAACTCATAATTTAGCTGAACATGAAGATACTGGGAAATATAGACAATTGTTAGTGCGCACCCTTCATACTTGTTCTATAAAGGTTTGTTTTTAGTACAAATAGTTTTGAATGTTAACAATTTAACTTATTTGATGTTTTTAGTTCCCAGATATTGCTGCAACAGTGATACCTGTTCTTATTGAATTTTTGTCAGATAGTATAGAATTGGCTGCCACAGATGTTATGGTATTTTTGCGTGAAGCAATATATCTCTTTGAATCATTGCGTCCTCTCATAATTCAGCATCTATTAGAAGTTTTTCAATCCATTAAGTCGGCCAATGTTCATAGAGCTGCATTATGGATTCTTGGAGAATTTGCTAACTCACAAGAAGACATTGAAGCTACAATTGAACAAATTAAAATATCACTTGGAGATGTATGTTTTTAATTTCAGTTATTTCATTATATTTAAAAAAATATATACATAACTATTAATACAACTATTTGGGAAACCAAACAAATTTCTAACTAAAATATTTTAAACTCCATAAAACATTTAAAACTATTGTTGTGTTAGTAATATAAATAATTTTCTTTATTAATCTCAATGTTATACAGTATATATGGTTAACTTTTAATATCATTATATTATTTTATTTGTTAGACAAAAATAATTTAAATATATATATTTTTATGTTGTAGGCTATAATTCTAAAAAAAAAAAAATAATATTTAAATGGTTGTAATAATTATTTACTGTTTAGTTTAATGATTTTATTTTACTATAGATGCCTTTAGTTGAAGATGAGTTGAAAAAAGCAGCTGGAGATACAGAAAATATTGAAGAATTCGGATCAAGTGGTTCACAGTTGGTTACATCTGATGGCACATATGCTACTCAATCAGCATTTATAACAAATACTCCTCGAAATAATCAATCTAAAAGACCTCCATTACGGCAATATTTAATTGATGGAGATTATTATATTGGTGCAGCATTGGGCACTACTTTTACTAAATTAGGCATTAGATATGCTGAAATTTGGGAAGGACAAGATCCAATTAAGGCCAATCAATTTTGTGTCAATCTAATGTTAATTCTGACTTACATTTTAAGGCTTGGAAAATCAGGTAATTAAATAATTTATATTAATTAATTTATTATTAATATCAGTTATTATATGAATAAGTATTTGAAATAATTATGTTGGAAGACTATTAATGGTTAGTCTTTTTATTTGATGGTTATTTTATTTTATAGAACTTTTTATCAATTTTCAGTTGACAATATTTTTCAAAATGTATTATATGTAAAATTGCTTGTTATGTTAATATATCATATATAATTATATTACTTGAAAATTTATACTAGTTTTTTAGTTTTTCATATTATATTATTTTCAACTTACATATACTGCGGGCATGACTGTTAAAAAATAAACAATATGCATTTAATCTTTATTTAGGAATTTGTTCAAAACCAATTGGTATTGATGATGAAGATAAGATTTTGGAAAGTATTAAAATATTGAATAATAGAGATACTGAAATTGAAAATATTTATCTCCAAGAATGTAGTAAATCATTGAATGAAATGTTGGCTGCTAAAGTGGATGAAGAAAGTAGTAACAAAAAAGTTAGTATTTGAATACAATTTATAGAAATTTTTTTTTTTTTTACTTATTTGCTAAAAATTTTACTATTTTAAAGCTAAAGAAAAACCAGGACATAAGGTAAATGTAGATGATGCTATTGTATTTTTGCGAACAAGCAGTAATGGTACCGAAGGTACCGAAAATGTATTCGAACTTAGCTTAAATCAGGCAGTTGCTGGTGGTAGTTCTATTCATCAAAGTAGTGGTGATGGCGCATCAGGTCTTTCAACCAATAGCAAACTGAATAAAGTTACTCAACTTACTGGATTTTCTGACCCAGTTTATGCTGAAGCTTATGTACATGTAAATCAATATGATATTGTTTTAGATGTGTTGATTGTTAATCAAACAGGTAAAAAAAAAAGGTATTAAATTTAAGATATGAATAATTTATGATTTTTTAATAATAGGTGATACATTGCAAAATTGTACTCTTGAGTTAGCAACAATGGGAGATCTGAAATTAGTAGAAAAACCACAACCTGTAGTTTTGGCTCCTCATGATTTTTGTAATATTAAAGCCAGTGTTAAAGTTGCTTCTACTGAAAATGGCATAATTTTTGGCAATATAGGTAAAATATTTAAAGTTTTTTCTTATAAATATTGTATAAATTATTTGTTATTTACTTGTCCCAGTTTATGATATTGGCGGTGCAATTGGTGATCGCAATGTGGTTGTATTAGATGACATTCGTATAGATATAATGGATTATATAATGCCAGCTATATGTAATGATTCCGAGTTCCGTCAAATGTGGACAGAGTTTGAATGGGAAAACAAAGTATAGTTTCTTATGTTATATTCGTGTACACATTTTTCAATTTTGGATTCGTTTAGGTTTCTGTTTCTACAAGTTTGACCGATCTCAATGAATACTTGGCTCATTTATTAAAGAGCACCAACATGAAATGTCTGACTCCTGAAAAAGCATTATCTGGACAGTGTGGATTTATGGCGGCAAATTTATATGCAAGATCAATATTTGGTGAAGATGCACTAGCAAATTTGAGTATTGAAAAAGGAATAGATAAACCACAAGTTAGTGGTCATATTCGAATTCGAGCTAAAAGTCAGGTAATTACATATCTAAGTTCTAAAATGATACATTTATTGTTAGGATGTATTTAAGCTGTTAATAATTGAATTGTCAATTTTGTAAATTTGATATTAAATTAATGTAATAAATGGGGGCATTACAATTGTAGCCAAGCTGATTTAGATGAACGTGTCTAAATTCACAGTCGTTGAATTTTCAAGTGAGATTACTGTTTGAGGAGTTCCTAGAGTTTTCACTCCCTTCTAAAAACTAGTTAATTGTGACCTAATAATAACTGTCTAGATAAAAATATTTGCTGATAAAAAATATTAATGTTTATTTTGTATTCGTGTAACATATTTTTGTGTCATTAATTAATAATGCAGTTTTTAGTTTATTTAATATTAAAAACAAAACAATATATTTATCATACATAGTACATATGCAACAAATAATATTTAATTAGTGAATAATTCTATTTAAGTCATAAATGAGTAATGTTGTTTACAATTTCATTGACTATATACAAAAGTATTTTATTATGTTGAAATATGTGTTGATGGCTATTGTGTTCTTAAAATATAAAAGATTATTTAAATTCTAGGGGAAAAAAATGTAATTGTTTTAGAATTTTTACGTTTTTATTAGTACAGAAAAGTGAAGAAGTATGAATGTTAACTTTGAATATAAATTATTTTATAGTCTTATAATAATAATTTGAAATTCATGATTGTAATTTGTTAAATTGTGAAATTTTATTTCAGGGTATGGCACTCAGTCTTGGAGATAAAATAAATATGATGCAAAAGCGACCATACAAAGCAGTTGCTGCCTAAGTTAGACAAACTTAAACAGACAGTTGCTGATTTAATTATAAAATTTTTATCCTAAGTTAATCATTATTACTTTATATTTGGTATTGTATTCTTAATTTTATATTATTAATGCACATTTATTTAGGAAATATTTTTTGTTTATATTTTGTCATTTATTCAAATATTTAAAAATAACAATGTCATTGTTTATTTATGGAATTTGTAGTATTTATTTATTATGTGTTTTGCGTCATATTTAATGTATTGTTCTGAAAACACATAAAAAAGTAATAAAATCAAATAAAAAGAATTTAAAATGATAAGAAATATTATTTAAGTTGCTTATTCATGGATATGGGTATCATACTATCTTGTGAATTAGTAGTGAGTACATGTGAATATTAACTTTAAAGATCATAGAATAGAACTAAAATGATAAAATTTGTAAGTTATTTTGAAAAGATTAATCATAATTTTACTTTAATTATTTAATGGGATTTTAGATGATTTTTACTTTAGTAACTATCATGTTTCTGGTGGAATCGATAGAATCATGTGATAAATTGGGTATAAAAAATATAATTGTCACTATTTGTGGATTGAAAAAACGTTCATCCAATTTTAACAATGTCTGGCCAGTGTTGCCTTTGAGATTTGCAAGTGATATTGAACAAGAATATCAAAAGATGGTTGACGACTTTGACGAGGAAGATTTACTCATAAAAATATCGGATGAGAAAAAACCCAGAGGTAATTAATCATGTATTATTCTATTATAGTATGTAAAAAAATCAAGTGTGTTGACCATGTGTACAAAAAAATATATTGGTACATTTCTAAATGATAAATAATTAATTACTCTTATTCCAGACTTTCTTACTAGTGATGAAGGTAGTTACGTTATATTTTAAATTTATGTGTTTATAAGATTTTAATTAATTTAAAAATAATATTTAAGTCTGTAAATAATTTTTATTTGTTAGGCAGTAGATTTGCTACAAAAGTTTTTAAATTATACTTTTTTAAATAGGAAATTATTCCCAAAGTATTTTGAAATTTCTTGTAAAATATCATACTTTCGTCCAGTGGTGTGTTGAAAGGATTTTTATTAGGTTAGATTAGGTTTTTTTTATTTTTTTTTTTAAAGCTTTTATTGGCCATTGAGGCCCTTCGCCGCTTCTACTAAGCCTCTCCATCGGTCTCTGTTGTTTGCATCTTCAATTATTGCGGTTTCATCTACTTACATTAGGTTAATCTTTCTTTACCCGATTTATCCAACGTTGACGTGATTTTCCTCTGGGGCGTGTTTTATTCGGTTTAGATACCACAACTTGTCTCATTTGGCTGTCCTTATCTCGCTATATGTGACCGGCCTATTCTAGTCTCTTTGAGGCAAAATATTTTTGGATACTTGATCCATTAAAGATTCTTTCAATATTTTCATTAGCTAGGTTAAATTTATTAGATTAGGTTTAGTACAATTTATTTCACAGGTAACCTACTAATACGTGAATTTTTTTTAAATGTACTGAAATATGAACTTATATTCTAAAAATCCTAAAACATACATTTATAAACAAACAGCAATGGAACTTGAAAATATTTCACAGATCGCAGCATCCTTATGAAATAAGTATTAAAATATTGGGGTGCATTATTATTCGTAAATATTTGTCTCGCCATTGTGTACTAAATTACGTATACCTATGTTTAGTAGTTGTTCTTAATTTGTATGCAGTGTTGCAAGTATTAATTTTTTGCCCCGATACATAGTTTTTAGAGACAATACAATTTTGAAAGCTTTGTCACATTTTTACGTGTTTACAACTCAATTTTATTGTCTTGACCTTACTTCCAATAAAAGTTTAATAACGTTCACTCAATATTGTTTTTTTTTCACAAAATTTTAAATATTTCTTTACAAATAATTTTTCTATAAACACCAATGATGGTTATTTTAAATTAATATGAAATATAAGGTTACATAAAATACATTTAATTATTTTATATTCAGGCTGGTCATGGATGCAAGAATCAACCATTGAACTTTATGGTATTGGATAGTGAAAGATAATCACTCAATAGTTCGCGACACCAAGTTCGTTTTAGGCATTTTCTAGGGTTAGCTGGGATAGTTCATAAATGAAAGGGTTACGATAGTTGTGGATACTAGAATGTAAGTGCTTGTAGAATGTTTAATTAATGTTGTGGATTGTTAGAGTGGCAATATTAGAAACGTAGAACGAGGTCTTAGTTATTTGGCGTAATTAGATTGAAACATTTGAATTTTGTTGGTTCTTGAGAGTTTTACGACTCTCTATAACTGGATATCCTAAGCTAAATTTAGTTTGAGAGTGGTTTATCTAATATAAGTTTATCATTGATTTTAATGTACCTATAGTTATATGAGAAAATGGCGTATTTATCAAAAACGGTGTTTTAAAACGAGGCGTTTGATATTGGTATAATTAGCTCAGGTTTACCAGTGGTCTAGGTGTAGTCCTATATATCAAACGTAATAAGCAGGTAGAAAAGATGTTGAGATCAATGAGAAGACAATCTCTTCGCCTTATTATTAATGTGTTATAGATGGATTTTGTCTCGTTGAATTCTATCTCCTACTCTTTTTTTCCAAATTTATAATTGGTTTAGGTGATTTTTATGAAGTCTGAGGTGACTTGGTTAGGTTACTAATTACTCTAGCGTGAATTGGAGATTTTTTAAAATAAGAAAATCCTTTTAGTACAGTGAAATGTATGTTTTCTAAATAAGATTTAAATAATTGATAAAAGTTTTTGGGAAGAATAGATTTCAGTTAGAATAAAAGGCCTTTACTCCATACTCTATCAAGGTATGGGCTACGTTTAAGAAAACATCTGTACGTAATAAGTTTTTTCTAGTGTGAAAAATATTTTATTGATTAGACGATGGACTTTTGTATATTGCCGAAAGACCGTGATGAAATCCACAGCTATTGTTATGTAGGTTAGTTCCGTTGAGAGGAAAGATACTTTTTAACATAAGTTTTTCAAAAATCTTTGAAAATCATGGAAGAAGGCTAATAGGTCTGTATGATTTAGAGGAAGTCAGAGGGTTTTTTCAAGCTTATAGATTATGATAATCACAGAAAATGTCTATTAAGTCCGGGAAGTGTGATAGCTTTTACATATAGATTTATACGTATGTCAAGAAAAATCAGGTTTTTTTAGGAGAAATGGAATTGCCATCTCTGCTGTAATTAATTTATGACATGGGGTTTTGCATCAACCCGAGTTTCGAAAAGCATCCATTTCGCTTGGTCGAATGTGTTTATACGAGTAAATGAAAAAGATCTCTATCACATCAATGTAAATTAACAAGATAAGAAACAGTGTATTTTTTAAATATGGCTTAGGCAAAAATGTTACTGTTTGCATAGGTATCCGCAGACCTTGCTGGAAGGAGAGGTAATATATATGTGAGTGTTGCCCAATATTAATTATTCAATTATATTGTAGTTTATATAAATTAATACGTGGACACAGCACACGCAATATTTATAAATTATTTATTATAGAAAATTATATTATATTTTTTTTAACTACGGGAGAAAAATTCAACCCGTAGAAGGAGCAGCTTCCCAACCTGCTCATCCCATGCACACGCCTATAACTATGTGGTTGGAAAGTAGAATAGAGATGATGGCAAAATATGTTTATGTAGGATCTGTCATTTTTTTTCTGAGGAAATACTGATGATTAAGATTGAAGAGTTTTTCTTATGGTTTACCAGAGTGAGTTGTTGCTAAAATATAAGGTGTCTGATGACGTTTTTTTATTTAATAAAATCTTTTAGTTTATTTGTTTAGTTTTTGAATTTTTGTTCAACGGAAGCACATTATGTAATCTACCAGGTAGTGTGTGCTATTCGTTTTTATTAAATGAGAACTCTAATATTTAGGGGAAGATTTTTCGTGTGATTTTTAGGCGGCGTAGTGGCAGAACAGGATCATATTATTTCTTGCATTAATTTGGTTAGAACAGATAGCTCCAACCTTTTTTTTATGACGGGCTAAATTTGAAATACGTTTTGGCATCACAGACCAAAATTTTTATTGAATAATAGAGAGATAATGAGATTTAAGAATATATAAGAATAGAAAAAGTTGGAGATCCTGGGTTAGAAGGTTAACATATTTGTGTAGATATCGGGAGGGAATTTTAAGCTAACATTGAGAGTTGTTTGATTTTCAAAGTTTGATCGAGCAGTATAGTTAGTTATTAATTTTTAAAAAAGTATTTAGTTTCATTAAAATTATTAGCCTTGTTATTTAGAAATCTTACAGTAAAATATTATACGTTTTTCAATTATCCTGTGCCCTTAAATTATCTTTGGCACTACATTTTACAAATTATGTTTTACGTTTGCGTAGTGCATACGCGTAATTATTTGAGGACTGTCCAATCACATATTTATTTAGAGAATTTGTTGGTATTCTTATTACCGACGTTGATCTCAATTTATCGTTTTTAAAAATTGTATTTAAACCCACATTGTACATCCGGTATTTTAATTTATGATAATATTATAATCAATATAATTTATTTGAATAAAATGATCAATATTACGCATTATCTGCAATCATTTTGGTTTCAATTAATGCGTTTAATCCACACTCTGCCTGTAGTTAAGGTCAAGAATATATTTAGGGGGGGGGGCTTACCATCACCCCGGGTGATACATTTTTTTGGAATTAAAGAGTGGCAGCATTTTTTTTGCAACCATAATCCATCATATATTTTCATTCATTAATTGAAAAATTTTAATATTTTAAGATTTTGCAAAGTGACCTATGGCGATTTTCATTTTCATGATAATATTATCAAATGTTGATCGCGTAAAATCCATAGATAATAAATAGTACCTTTCTTGAAAATCGTATAAAACATGTGTAGGTGTGGCAATAAAACTGTACATGGGGCGTCAAAACTCTAAATAGATCTCTGGTTAATGTCCGTAAGTGTATTTTAAAGTACTCGTGCTTTAATTTGAATATTCTTAACTTAAAAGTTGACTTTAAAATCATTAAGACAATAATTTTATAGTATTCCTATATTTTAATGTTCGATCTATATTATATAAGGATTTTAGTTTAAGATTTGTTATATATAATCGTAACTTTTTATCAGACGTTATTTTACAAACAAATTTGTTAAACTCTTAAAAATATTCTTCTGTTTAAAGTTTATGGGCTCAATTATAAATCTAATAAAAACGCCAACATATATTTTCAATATCTAGTGTGATTTTACTATACTGCAGTATACGTTAGATTGACAAAGAAAACTAAACATGATCTGATATCCTCTTTATGTTATTATTTCGGTTGGAAATATAAACATTACAAATTAATTCATCATACGAGAGTGCAAACAATTTTGTTCTATATTATTTTATGAATGCAGTTCTAATTTATATACATGTATGTTATATTTAAATTTAAAAATAGTTATATTTATATTCTAAACCATGATATTCAATCTAAATGTCCACACATAACTTGCACGCATAATTCGTTGTTATATTTTAATCTGAAAATTTCTCTCTCTGGAAGAGAAATTATTTCTTCTTCTAAAAAGATTCTTTTAAATCTCAAGTTCATATTTGAACATAATAGTGTAAATATTTTATTATTTGTATTTTTAAACCATAATATTCGTATAAACACGTCACTGTATCGTATATATTTTATATGTATAATTATTTGTTTTAGAATCTACTGTTAAGCCTCAGCGTCCAAGTCACTTATCGGTTTACTCGGATAGAATGCGTAACAGAATAGTTCCAAGACGTCAATCGAGTATAATGTTGACGTTACCATGTGTTTATCATTGTTTAATAAAACGCTTCGTTTTCAGACCAGGACGTCAATAAAAACAGCGTTAGAAATGTGGATCAATTTCAAAAGATTATCCAAGAGTGCTGCATCAGAAAGTGCACCATCGAAGATATCAGAGGTTTTTGCGATAAGAAATGAACAAATGTGTACAATTTTAACATATTTTGTTTTATTAAATTATGTATGGGTAATTATTATCAGTACGTATACACAAATAATAGTCATATAGTCATAATATTTTTTCTAATATATACCTATGTTCCATACAATGGAAAGTATATATATATATATTGCCGTAAAATCACAGACTTGTTTTATAATAATTTTTTAAAAATTGTTATTAATTACCCACCGACAATCTTATCGTGGACTAAAATTGTGCAAACTTAACACAGGAACGAATGACTTATTATATTATATAAACACGCTTATTATACTTATAAAATAAATTAAAATTAATACCAGACTTGATATTTTGTTTTTAATTCTTCGTTTTCCAGGCGCACACATAGGTAGTAGGTATGTATATAATAAAAAGAAAATTCTATTAAAACGAAACGTGATTAAAAAACCAAACAGTGTTAGAAATTTAGATGTTTTGAAAGTCAAAATAGAAGACGAGCAGCAATTATTCCCGAGTTTCAGTGTTGCGTTTTAGTAATGATGACCGATGGCATTTTGTCAAAATATGGTGTTACAGTTTTCACTCGTCCTGGTACCAGATCCTGGACGATCATCGGCTGGAAGATAAACCAAATGCGTTATTTAAATATATGAATATAATTACGCATGCAAAAATATACCATAATAATAATATTAATAATAATAACAGTTCTAATAATATATATTGTTCGTACACGTATGTATAAATATATTTGTACATAATATTATATAAATACATATAAGTGTGCGAGATAACACAAAAATTTCGCATGCAAAATTTTAAGTTTAAAAACGTGTTATAGCACCGAGCGCCGCCACAGCGATCCTGATTGGACATTTTATAATTTACAAATATTGTATTATGTAGATATATACACATTATTATTGTATGTATACAGAGCGGTAGAATTGATATTGCAGCTTACTTCTTTCTTTGGGATGTGCGGAATCGTGTTGTACTTAATGTTGTTTTGCCTACTGAGCTCTTTAGAATTAGATATAATACTATTGGATTTGGTGATTTTGGTAGTCGTATACTCAACCAGTAGATTGTTGTCTACTACGTCTTGTCTTTGGGACAGTGTATTACTCGTGGGGTTTTTCTGGGGTTTTGCGATTTTGTCTACAGAGGGTTTCTCTACGGACGGATCCAAAACGCTCCAGATACCAGACCTGTAAATTGTAATAATATACGTTTTTTAGAATCGACGCTAACGTTTCTCACGTCCGGTTGGTTAGACAGTATAAAAAAATTAAAAAATTATAATCATAAATATGTATTTATAATAATCATGATGAAATCAGTGTAAAATGTAATGAAATAAATTGGAAGCAATAAATTCGAAAATGATAATAAATCATTGCTTGTTTTTGGTGCTGTTAATAGATTTCTACTCGTCCGCAGAGTAAATGTGAATTAGAAGAATAGATGTGAATGAAATAGTTGTTGATGATAATGAAAAAAATTGAAGCCAACTAAATACTCAGTTATGTATAATGTACTGAAATGAAAACTTGAGGCTAATCTGACGTGACATATACTATTATGTATATATATATATTATAAGACAGCCAAGTGTTTGTGACGTTTTAAGGTGGTATGGGTGAATATGAATATTATATATGTATATAGTGGACGGTCAAAAGATTACAAATTAACCCATCAGAATCATGTTGATGTGGCATTTTCGTGTTAAAAATATCGTGTTTGTTGTTAGTAAACTCTATGAATATATTTAATGAATAAAATAATTGTATTAATCATTGAATTGGGTGGCGGGTATATGTATGTAATTGTTTTAGTGGGAGGGAATCATTTTTTCCCTCCAGATCCACATACTTGTAAAACAATCATTGAATAACAAATAAATATAATATTTATTGAGAACTAAATTTCATTAATTTAATATTTTAATAATTATTTTCGCATACTATAATAACTATATTATAAAGCCTATCATGTATACAATCTATTGTGGTTGTACGGTTTTTGTTTCATAAACGGGTGTGGGAAACCGCATAAAATAATATTGGTATTCGATTTCGTTTACGGGCTATCGAACAATTGAGAACGAATTTATGTGCAACGTTGCCATAGTTTGCCATATAATTTATTTGACTTTTGAAAAATTCAGTAAACATACAATAAATATTCTTGAAAAAAGTCATAAACTAATAATTATAATCGTATACAAATAAGTGCCTAATAATATGTAATATATAATATGAATAAAAAATTAAAAATATGTAGGACTTATAAAAATATCTAATACCTGTATAGTGTATATATGTATAAAAAACTTATAAAATAATGAAATATATATGTATAAAAATAAAATAATTATAAACATAAATGTAAAAATTGTAAAATATGTAGAACTCATAAAAATATCTAATACGAATAGATGAATAGTTTGTGCGACGACTGTAAAGCCTAACCGTTATTTTCTCGTATCTGGTATCTTACATCCATCTAATCCGATAAAAGTCCGAGAAATATCAACAGATTGTTGTGCTCATATTATCGATCGATTACATTTAGCAACGTTGGAAAAAAAAAAATTCAGCGTTCTTAATCGTATTTTACCGCGTTTACGAGTTATGTTTTTATTAGTATAGTAGATAATAAACTGATACGGATTCATGTACTAATATAAATTGTAACAATTGCAGTGCCTTCGCGTCCAGTGCTATTGTCTTCTTGGTAACATACAAAATGACAAACAAGTAGTATTTTGTAACAATAGTCCAGGAAATAAAAGAAAAAATAAACGCATGCAATCGGTCCTGCGTTTGCGTTACGGCAACAACGAGAATGAAATGTTGTAACGAGGAAGGATAGTATGTATTATTGTTAGTTGTGTAAACTTCCTGCCCAGCAAATACAATATATGATAATATCTCTCGCTTCAGCTACATAATACGTATATTTTTTTAGAAATATTTTCTTTTCCTATAACGATAATATCGCGTTTAACACGGAAACGTTAACGCGAGATTTTTACATTATGTTTAATTATTTGGAAGATGCCGCCTGTTATACCATTGTAGTAGTTGTATACTATACTTACAGCTACAGTATACAGTAAGGGATGGCGAAACTTAGTATTTGCGCGACGAATAAAAATTGAATAGAGCAGCTGACGTGACAGCATAAAACGATTTAAAAATACACACATTTACAACTATTTATTTTTATACTTAAAATAATTTACTATCATAATCCATACATTCAGGGGCGTATTTAGGAGGGTGATATGGGTGTTAGAACACCCCCCCCCCGTCGACCATATTCTATGGTATTTCATTAAATTACAAACTTGCAGTATAATTTGAATAAACGTTGTACACAACTTGTTGATTTTACATACACTGTCTTAACACAGTCATTTAAATAATAATTTATATAAATACATGGTATTTATTAATGTAATGTAGGAGGGCAATAGAGCTTTCCACTTACCATAAGTCTATTAAATTTTAAAACACCCCTGTTAAATGAATCCTGAATACGCCATTGCATACATTATACGAACAAGTGATTCGAAAATTGATAATTATAAATTACTTTTAATGATAACTTTTTCTTATTTAGATTTTTATTTAAAAATTCTGAAGTACAGATATGAACTATATTTAAGTTAGCGTATCACTAAAATTGTATTCTCGTGTCACTCTATACATCGTGTGTTCGCCATTCCTGCTATATACAAGCACCATATGCGAGGCCAATAAGTGTTATAGCACATTGATTATTCGTAGCCGTGAGCATTATGTTATTAGTATGAAATATTATGCATAAAATATTATTATGATGTTATTGATGAGATATTCGTTTATTTTTGTCAACTGTTATTAAAGCCATTACCACGAGTGGAAACATAGTGAAATTACGAATAAACAATAATCGAAAAGCGTACAAGCCCGTATACTATGCAGAGTGATTGTTTAACATTGATTTATACATGTTAGGTACCTTTGATTTCCCCAACAGTAAGATTTTAGGTGATGTGGAGTGCAAGTGTTCTCGCAGCACTCCTCTACTATTGGTACTCTTTTTCGTCGTCGGCTTGGAACGGTAACATCTGAAACGGAAAATATTTAATCAGTACTAAACGTTCAAGGATTTCGTAATACCTATAGTTATCATTGTTAATTTTTTGTTATAAAATAGTTCAAATACACTATATTTATATGTACATGTATGTATGTATGTATTTGGGTCTAGTTGGTTCGAACCGCAATTTAATCTTCAATAAATAGATTATCAACGTATAAAATAAATAAATATAGATGTAGATTCAATTTCCGAGCCCTGGGGGGAGGGGGATTCATTTTTTCCCGGTTTGTTATTACACACTCTGATCTCCTTCCCTTAGAAATAATCACCGGTCATCACCCGGTTTCTACGTAACGTGCAGCCTAAGTGGTCCGGTGCTGCGCGTTTGCGTGGGCGAGTGCAGTGAATTTTTTTGACTGGTTAACTGGGCGACACAAACGTCGCCTAGTTGATAGTATTTCGAAAGATCGGGCTAAAAACACAATTAATTGTCAAGAGAAGATTTAAAAAAAAAAAAAATAATCAGGGGTGACAGATAAATCTGTGTACAATGTATTTTCATATTATCGATGTTTCATCAGTCAACCAGCATTAAGATTTGTTTTTAATAATCATGCGGATCGAAAGTGAAATCGAACACTGCCATCGTACGTCGACCGTTTTGAGGGAAAATCGTTTGTCGTCCAGTGAAAATTCCTTAAAGAATGCACTTCATGTGACACATTCATATTCAGGGTCACCCGTGTACCTTGGAAGAGTGGTAGGGGGGGGGGCGGTGAGTGAAACAAGTGAAAACCGTTTCGCGGTCGTTCTGCAGCCGATCGCCGCCGCCGCAACCGTCACCGGAGGCCACCACAGCATTAAGACGCTGTAAATGTGATTTCAGTACTGTAAACGGCGTTTGGCAATAGGAGGCATAAGCATCCGGTGATGCGATCGGGAGAGGAAAGTTCAGGAGGATTTGTTTGCAAACCAACGACTTTTTTGTGCATAAAGTGATAATAAGATAGTATTTCGATTATCGTATGGCGCGAATTGTTTATAAAACTCTCCCCCTCTCCCCGAATATCAAACACTATTCGCGCTTTTGATGATAAAGAATGTTTAACTGCGCGTGTGATTGAGTTGCAATCTTTTTAAATTTCTCGAGTGGCGTAATGTTCGTAAGTGATTGACAAAGAAACTATGAAAGTAATATTTGTTTTATAGAGGTACCTAAGAATTTTAGGTGTAGGAAATATGTACTCGATCTTCGTATGTATCGTAGCTTATAATTATAAATTATTTTTTACGTATAATTTAACGCTAATTTGAGGACGAGATCGGGTTACAATATATTTGGATCCCGTGAACTCTCCACTCTTGATCATGCTCTGTAGTTATATTACAATTCCAGGGTTCGGAACTCAAAGCATAAAAAAAAAAATATAGAAATTCTGTCACTGTATAATGTCTGATGGAATTTTCATTCAAATGATAAAATGTTATGCAACTATAAAAAATATAATATAATTATTTTTGGAGCACGAACAGGTTTTTTAACATATGTAGATGTGCGGTAACATTTTGATGTTTAGATGAGTTATTTAAACTTATGTTTAGATAAGTTACTTAAACAGTGGTGTTCCCATAGTATACTAAATGTACGCCGTATACTATCAACATCATTTTGAAAATTCACGGGTATACTACGTATACTCTCAAGTCTCAAGCACTTGGCGGAGATTATTAAATGTTTGTAATTAGTTTTAAATGTTTTAATTTTGCTCATATTTTGTATTAGACATTTAGTTTTCCCTCAGTGTATCACTATGAAATAATTATTGATGGTATATTATGTGTTCACGATAGTATCAACTTATTTAAATCATTTTGATTTCTATTCATGTAAAAAATAAAAATATACACAATTCGATTTTTCGCTAAATATTTACAACCCCCTTTTCTACCACTACCGACTAAAAATCATTAAAATGTCCATATTCGGACACTGTACGGAATAGTGCACTCTCAAAAAAACGGATGGGAACTTCACTGGTTTCAAATATAAATAAACATGAATTGTTCTCATCAATAAAAACGTTAACATTCAATTGAAGTCGAATTTAATGCACATCAGCGTAATATAAAATCACAAAAAAAAAAAAATGACTAATTACGCATATAATAATTATAATGGCATAAACGGTGAAATATTAAACGGGCTTTCGAATAAAATTTCGTCGCGTCATGAAATCAATAAGTAGTAGCACGAAACTTTTTGCCGTTAAACTATCATATATCATTATAATATAAATTATATAAATATGTTGATGCGATTATTTTTTCAACATCACGCAAACGACGTAAAATCCGATTGCTTGTTATGTCATCACCATTAATTTTTAACGTATCGGGGCCTAGTAATAATATAATATTTAATAATAACCGACACTAACCATCATTGACCGGATGAAAGTTGTATCCTTGTTTGCAGATCAACTGCAACACGTTGGCGAGTTGCGATCCACAGAAATGCCTCGGCGTGTCCCACGAAAAATTGATGATTGGTGAGCTGCTTACGTGGCTGGCCAGCAACATTATGATCACGAATGCTATAGCTGAGTTCATAGCAAATCACGTCTGAAACATATAACGTGAACACAAGGTGAAGTAAACCGCTGGTAAACAACTTCCATTCGTGGAATAGTATTATAAAAATTACGAGACGAATGATTAGCAAAAATATTCAATCGGGTTTGTATTAATTTATGATTAACGATAGTAATATGCGTTGTTAAAATTACGAACGTGTGTAGTCGAAGAATGTTTTGCACTTAACACGGTATTGCGGTCGTCAAAATACGGCCAAAATAGCGAGATGAATCGTTTGGAATGATGAAAAAATGACTAACGGGAAGTGATATGCGTGCATGTATGTTAGTAAAGCATGTGGTACGTATGTAGTTTCAGTCATTTGTGATGGAAATAACTACGTACCGACGAATTTAATTGTTGAGTTGAATACTAAAAAGTGTGTTTTTTTAAAAGTTGTAATGCGAACGTGTTCGACAAGCAACGATTACGATGACAATACGAGTAAAAATAGTAGGTAATGTAAACACTGTTCACGGAATATTATAATAATATAATTACACGTATCACGTAAAAGAAATCGAACTATAATCGTGGGAGAGTGCCTTATATAGTGGCGTGTGTACAGCAAGGTTCAAAATTTCAATTCGCGAGTCAAACATTGGAGTAGAGGTGGAACGATTGGCTTTGCTCGGACGTATGATATATATAGATATGTATGTATAATACATAATATTATATCTGAACACATACATATAGTATTTGTCGTTGTTCATATACGTATATGTAATTATATCAATTTATATATATATATAATATAGGTGTACATGATTATCTCGTATAATGCTAAATTGAAATGGAATTAATTGTTACATCCGAATGGTATACATAATTATGTATGATAGTTTATAATACATTAATAACAACAACGTATTGTAACTTGTAAATAACTATTTGTTTTATGATTGAAAATGTTAGCAGCCCCTCGCGCTACTGCATTGAGACTGAAGTCCTCCACATTGTGCAATGTGCACGAATAATACATGATGTGTTATAAAAATTCAAATATTGTAGACGCAGCTCCAGAAAACACTAGAAGAGTAATTGTTTTCAAAATTAAACGAAAAACCATTGGAAATCTAAAGTACATAGATGTTTGGTAACTAAAAAAAAAGACTTTTTCAGAGTATATAAATATGATATGTTGTTTTCACATTGCGTGTAATACCATACACGTGATTAATAAATTTATTTGGTATGGATTTGCTTTACTCGAAAAGGTGCTTACAGTACAGTATAGTACACTGTTGTAAAATTATTAGATTTATTATGATTTACCTTGAGGTCAGAAAAAGAAATTTCTGTAAAATAATTTACATTAAATAATATGCAACGAATTGGAATTATGTAAAAATCAAATAATAAAATGGATAAAATTCCAATGTTGATATCGTGTACGTCAGCACGTAAATATATGTTTATTATTACCATTAATTTTTTAAGGATGTAATTAAACTTCTTCAAAATGATAAGGATATAAATAGTGTGCAATAAAGTAGTGTATACCGTAAATCTTAATTCGTGGTTATGACAATATGGTCTTTGGGGAAGGAGGAGCGATCACTTCTAAGAATCTTCTAAATTACGAGCCTGGTGTGATATAATTTAGTTAAAAAAACATTATTGAAATTCTATTGTATATAAGAAATATACTATTTAAAGAAAAGTGCATGTTTAACATAGTATATTTGACAGTTATTTATTATCGACGTCGAACGATCTTAAGTAGAAATCCTTCCCGTCGATTAGAACGCACGATTCATTTAAAGTACTCAATAAATGTTAACTTTCTATTGGACTTTTAAGGATACTCAACAAGATAGACTCGCAAATACACGCTAACTCGGATGCGTGACGTGTAAATATTTTTTTTTAAACTTAAGGTTGTACAATTAATATATGACGTGCAATGGTGTAATAGTAAATTTATATACCTTATAGAAGGAATAAATGTATACATATATAATCAAATATAACTTAACCTAACCTCACAATTTTTCGGAGTTTTTTTTTTAATTAACACGAAAAAAAAATCAAAATAATTGTAAAAATAAATACACGATACCTATACTTAATAATTTTTTCCCATATATAAGATTTTTCAGTTCTAACATGTTAGTTGGCTTGATTTTTGCTTTGCTATCAATACCGAAATTAGTACTTGTTTATAATTAATATGCATAGTCGAAAGAAAAAAATAAACAATGTTGGTTATTATTCTGATGTTTTGTCATTTTATATTCTACACCTCATATATTTTATTATTTTTCTAATGTTTTGATGTTTTGATTATTAATGGGGGTATACAATGCACGTTATATTAATACTATTAAATACCGATGATTTTCTGTGGAAGAATAAAAAATACCATAAATAAACCTTCATTCGTCGAATGACCCATACCATGGTTTATTTCTTGTCCAAAAAAAATACAGAGATGACTCGTAAATACCTTCTACCGGGACAGTGTCCTGATAAAAACATTTTGTCGTGAATTTCGATTAAAAAAATTAAAATTCAGTAGGTATACCAGTAAATTTATGAACATTTTTAACTAGAGATGTTCCGGGTACCACGTAATTACTCGATGGCCGGGTACTCGATATCATATTTAAGACTCGGCTCTTACTCGATACCCGGCGAAATACTACATTTTTACTCGACTTATATTCAATGGCAAACGCTAATAATCTATTTATAAATATATGCATACCTATAATTAATATAACGGGAAAAATCTAAATATCTAGGGTAATGAATTATAATTTATTTTGGTACATATTGGAATATCTGAACCGATTTAAAATAACCCGTTGTCTATTGAGCAAAATTGTACATAGCTATTGCCTAATATCTAAACAGCTGGTATTAGTGTTATACTAATAGTGTACTTAATTTGTATTAGTGTTTGGCTAAGTATATGCTCAGATTCATCTTTTATTAGTTTTATTTTTGTTATTAATTTATTATAATTGCAGAACTACCTATCTAATGGCCAGTACCAGAGTACTGAGTATTTAAACTGTTTAAAGACATAAATTATATTATTAATAATTTCTTAATCAGTAATTGTTAGTTGATATTTTAATACTAGTAAAATACCTATTTTGTATTTACATTTCTACTCGACCTATACTCGATAACCTGGTATGTGTTAAAATTTTTACTCGGCCAATACTCGATACCCGGTTAGTATTAAAATTTTTACTCGGCCAATACTCGATACCCGGTTAGTATAAACAATTTTACTTGGCCAGTACTCGGTACCCGGCTTAATACCAGATTTTCTACTCGGAACATCTCTATTTTTAACGATTCCTAATTAACAATTTAATGTTAAAGCAGTCATAATATAAATCGAGCGAAACTATAATTTGCCCCGGTAAAATGTAAAAACGTTCAAACCACCTCTGGGAAAATTACCCGCAACGAACAGTTGATATAGATATGCTGAGGAATGCTTAGATAACAGATGTCGTTCATATAACGAAAATATATTTATTATTATATTAATATATACGTTCAATTTTTAAAGTTGATCACTGCTCAAATCTACTGTATTTTGACGAAAAGTCTTTCTCCAAGGTTTGGCGTTACGAAATGAGCCACGTTTTCTCGTCTCCCGTTCCGAATAAATTCTTTGATTCACGGCCATACAGGAAGAAATTCGCCCTGTTTAATGTTCAATCGCTTAGTTTATCTAACCCGATATTTATCAAAGCAGAGTAACACCGGTGCCGATCTGCCTCGATATACTCGTACTTACGTACTAATCCATCGGTTCCGCGATAGCGGCAGCAGTACGCATAAGAGTTATGCGTAACGAATGTTGGGTGTTGTGTGCTATTAAAATGTACCCTTGGAATTGTGATATAACTCCTTTGTTATACTATGGTACATGTTGACATTCGAGCGATAATGTCTGAACTTTGCTCTTAGAATATTAATGATAACATAATCTGTATAGATACCCTACGTTACACAACCGCGTAAAGAGACAATGGCAAATCATAAAAAAAAAAATTAATTAATAAAAAAAACATTAATCAGAATCTAAAAATATATTTTTCCAGAATAACTATGTGTAGACTATTTTTGTTTAACGAGTAACATTATCTGCAGTTGTTGCCGTCGTCTCGGCCGACCCCGAAATCGTCGATGAACACAGATAATTTATACAAATAGTTCATTTGTCATTGTATGCTTGATGAAAATATTGGATTAAAAGGACCATTTTATGTATGTAATTATTTATTTTTTCTCTTACAAAACATGTTTCTATATTAGGTAATATTTATGTTTAAAACTGAAAATAAATATTGATCATACAATGGATGGATTGTATACCGTCAACAGTTTATTTTAGTGATGGGCATAATCGAGTGAAAATAATCGAGTTACTCGATTGTTGATAATAATCGAGATATCTCAATTGTTAAAATAATAATCGATTATGTAATCCAGTGACTTTTCACTCGAACTATAGTAACTCAAGTACTCGTCACTCGGGTACCTTATTCGAAACTTTATTTTTAGAATACTAAGTCCAAAACTCCGAACAACGTAAACAATTGAATGAATAATATTAGTCATAATTTGATATAAATAAATATTGTTTCATTTTGTACTCGCTAGCACGCGTTAACAGTCGACACTGTTCACTAATTGTTCATTAGTCTTTAGTTCTTTACCTATTTATTAAAAATTATTTATTTTTAAAATTTAAAAATGAGGCCGGGTAGTAAATAACATTCAATAGTATGGGAAAATTTAAAAAAAAATGCTATTCGGAACGAGTATTTTCAAAAACGGGGCAAATAATTAACGACCGTCAAAGCAGATTAACTTCTAAAAATTTAGATTATATAATTTTTTTAAATAGTAATTTAAATTTAAGTAATTACAATTGTTAAATTTATTAGTAACTATTATTATTTATGTCTAAGATAATTTGCCAGGTTAACGTTTAAATAAAAAAAAAATAAAAAATGAGATAATGATTTATGCACATTTTTATTTCTATTGATAATTTTGACTATTACGATTACCGACTAATAACAAACTTATATTATTCCAAGTTATCATATTAATTGAACATTTTACGTAATTATTTCGATTGATATATCGATTATGAAAATATATCGATCAACTTCTATTTGAGTAATAACTAATATTACTAATATCAATTGAAAATTTCGAGTGATGACTCGATTATAACAATATATCGATTACTAATAACTCGATTATGCCCATCACAAATAGTCACCAGTCGCCTATCATCCAGCATTTTATTATTATTATTATTATTAATATATTAATTAATAATAGTGCACCACGTAGCCATTAATTACAATTTTCGTCTCGCATTCGGCTTGACTTTTCGTGTTTTGTCTACATTAAAAATGGTAACTAAACTTCAAAAGGCGCGAGCTTTGCAAATAAAAAATATAAGGAGTCTACTCAGTCAAGTATGTGGTTGAAAGTAGTAATAGTACTATTATCGAACCGTGCAGTATTAACACAGTACAAGAAGTAGTAAAAAAAACAGTAAAAAGAAAAAAGCCAAAATCGAAACAGTTATTTCCATTTTATGGAAATATTGAAAAATGTACCAATAGATTAATTGGTAAATTAAAAATGTCTCTGATTAAAGGTAAGTGTATTGCCGATAGAGTAATAAAATGAATAATTAAAAAAAAAAAATAAAAAATATTACGTATAATAATATACTAGTATATTATTAAATATGATAATTTATAAAAACTAATGATATCCCAACAAAAACACTTCGTCAACTTTGTGTAAAAAAACGCAAAAAAAAAAAAAGTGCTATAAAATGTGTGATATAAAGTGGAATCTAAGTAAATGGTCTAACGTGTAAAATGTACGTATCAGTAATTAATTCAAAATTAATAAAATTTGGTTATTTGTATTATTAATTCATAATACGATATATTTTAACTAAAATTTATCTAAATTTAGTTTACTTGGCCGGAAACAATTTTATTTATTTTAATGAGGCCTACATTATCTATTACATAAACTTAGTACTTAGCTATACATTTTTTCTATTGAAACTTCCGGCCAAGTAAACTAAATTTAGATACATTTTAGTTAAAATAAATCATATTATAAATTAATAATACAAATAACCAGATTTTATTAATTTTGAATTAATTACTGATATGTACATTTTACACGTTACACCATTTACTTAGATTCCACTTTATATCACACATTTTATAGCATTTTTTTTTTTTTTTTTACTTAGTCTCGTGGTAAAAACTTCGATATTCAACCATATTTCAATCGTTTAATAGTATATATATAATATTTATACTCGGGGAAAAATGCATTACAAAACTGCAAAGTACAAATAGATAATTGATTTATAAAAGTAAAAATAACATACACCTACAACATGAACGGACGTATATAATTTCAAGTACATATTTATTAGCACTATTCAAACGTACACGTTTAAACTTGATTCTAAAAATGGTACTCTGACTAGAGGAGAATCCATCACTGTGCGTTATGACGCTCATATTTCTCACATCTGACTTGTTTTCAAACGACTGAAACAATTAGTATTGGCGGGATTAGTGACATTCGCTTTGGTACGACGTAAACTACACACCGTTGTAACGTGTGCTCCACGTTAAAAGTATCGGAGGCAGAGAAAATCGTATTGAAGAACACCGTCCTCCGCGCAAATTATACACCGTATACGCATAAGCGTTTTGAAGTGTCGTACAAGCACAACCGTAGCGGTACGAGTTACGTTAGCAACTAAATTAAGTAACTATAAACCTAGGTTTTTTTTTTTTTTATTTTAAAATTGGTTTCGCACTCGTGTTGATCGTCCACGCGAACGCAACTAACCGGCTAGTGCACTTTTATGGAACCCGATTTGAGAGAGGTGTTTGTCGCTTTGTGATTTAAAACGATTCGACGAAAATAACGTCTCGCCTTTCGTCTATTTGACAGGATACTATTTAACAGCGCTATATCATAATACGAATTATCGTGAACCGAAATATGGTTTCGCGCGTGGTCAATGCACGCCCATCCAAGGGCTTTGATTCGCATATGAAATTCGTTATGACAGGCACTGATGTATTGTGCAGTGCGTATCGTTTGATTGAGTACGCGTACGAAAATTCGCGTTCGTACAGTCGACGGTGACCGCGGACCTCTCTTGATAAACGAGTATTAATGATTTTTAAATTGCACAAATAATGGTAATAATAATAATAATTTCACTGTATTTAATAGGCCACCGCGTACTCGTGCAAAAAGGCGCGACAGTAAGTCTCGTGCATACAGACAGCGACGGCGGCGGCGGTCGTAATGATTAATGTAATAATAATATTTTGTTTGTTATTTTCGAGTTCTTTTTTCGATCAATGACCACTCCAATGACGACTACTACTAATACTACTACTGCGCGATGGTCTCTGAAAATTATATGAGATTCGTCTTGACAATAATAAAATTCACGTCGCATAAAATGTTATGGCATCGGACATGTCGCGTATCATGCACACACAAATTAGTAAAAGTGTAGCAACGAAATTAAAATAATCACAATTATATACTTTTGGTGAATATTTATTTGAATTTGAGAAAATACAGTAAAGCCATGGGATGAGATGAATATTCCATTTAAGCTTACCCCCAAATTGATGTTTGATGGACATATTATCATATACTATATATATATATATATATATATACATATCATATACTATCATTTCATAATACCCACTGTTTGATTACAACAAAACTATACATGACAATATGTAACATTTTGATCATTATACGGACTCGGAAAAAAAATTCAATTTTAATTTTTCATTGAGTCCATTATTATATGAACAAGGACCTTGTAAACATATAGATATCAGAATGAAATACAATATGTTTTCTACATGACACAATATTACCCACGTGATATCGGTATACCAACATTTACTCTCTACGAAGAATAACGTACATATATTTTTCTCACAAATGTCTGTTTATAGGTGTCTTTTTAGTACCCATACTTAAATATATATTAAGTGTAAAAAAAACTCATATCCAAAGATTCAAGGATTTTGGAGTGAAATCAACACGTTCCAAATTCATTAGGAAAACTAAAAATTAATTTGAATTATAATGATAATAATTTTGAAATAACAATTATAATAATAAAAATGTAATAATAATATTAATATAATATAATTATAATGTTAATTTACAGATTAAAATATCAAAACTTTAATACCCTAATATTATGTACCTGTAATTAAAATGAATACAATTGAATCACGTACCTATGATACTGTTCGGTGGTATTGATCAATAAGCTAGCCAAGGTTCTGTTTCCCCCATGGGCCTTGACCCTTAATGTTTAATGGTTAATCGGACAATTATATTTCTATGTCGTGGAACAATCATTAATTTTTAACCTTTCTCGTGACATCAAAAAGCACATTATTTGATTATATGACAATAGAGAAATGGATTTTGACTTTTTGTTGAGTAAAATTAAAAATTGTTACTATTAACATAAAATGACATAACAAGTATCAACGTTAAGATATTTAATCGAGTACAACACGGAAATAAATAAATATAAATAAATAAAGCGAAATCGCTGTTAATGTTCACTAACGAAAAAACAATAATCGTTAGACAACAGATATTGGGTTACTGTTGTGATGATCTACGGTAATATGTGGTTCTTTGTGAGGCCGTGGACTTGTACCTTAAGCCGGGTCCACACCAAATGCGCAAAACGTTTTGCAACGTTGCTACCATGTTCGGCGTTTTTGGTATGGCACGAACAAGCATGTGGCGCGTTTGTTCGGGTTGATATGGGAAATGCGCGGTGTTTGGCGCGTTTTGCTTATCTGGTTTGGACGAGAAATTGTCAGTGTTGTATTGTTGCTGCTACGGTGAACACGAAATTGTGTATTATTTTAATAATAATTATAACAAATAAATAGAAATAATTAATAAATAAAAAGAAAGGTTATTAATTAATCATGAGCTGCAATTCAGAAAATCTTTGGGATCAAGACAGAGTTATCCAACAGAGGACATACGACAAAAGTTTTTAAAATGGCCCGTGTCATGACGTGTAAAATCAGCTAATAATTGTGTACCACTATAAATTTGTCTAATCTGTAAAACAGGAGTCTCCCAAAATCGGCGTCGTTTACGGTTTTTACTTTCTGTTTTTTTTTTTAAGTAGACTATATAAAACAATAAACGCAGTACTAGCGACTTGATCGGAAATTTTACTAGTCAAAGATAATTTATAAAAAAAATTGAAAACGAAATAGCGGACAATTGCACTTTCTGAACGGCACAAACACATTGACGAAAATCGGAAAACATATGATCATGTTACAACATACATTTCTACGCGCAGTATAGACGCCTGTCCTCGCGAGAATGTTGCAGACGATAAAATGTTGCAGCTATGTTACAGCAACGTTGCGCGCAGAGACGCGTTTGGTGTGGACCTGGCTCTAGAGCTCGATACATTTGTCAACAATTATTTTATTTATAAATTATAATTATGTAAAACACGATAAATATTCGTATACTGGATAGCGAAAACCCATGATTCATTAATGTGCTCCAAATTGGTATTTTTATGGTATACATTACAATCAACTAGTACTAAGCACGATCAACCATTATCATTAACTAGATTCTAAATTATTTATTTCTTTCTTTGTTAAGTCCAAAACAAGTAACCTTCGTTATAATAATATTTCATTGGTACAATTTGTATGAATATATTATTCTTAGGATGATAAAAATATTTAATTTTTTTCCTTCAGAGGGAAGTGGGTAGGGGAGCTTTGAAATTTCACTTAGATACACAACGTTATTGTTGTTCATTCACATCGCGAATTGAAGCACTTATAAACTATAGGCTTTAGATCAGAAAGAGGGACCGACCAAGCAATCGTCAAAGTAACTGCTTTAATTTACATTACACTAAATCATAATCAAAAATGTGCTACAATATATTTAGATCTGCCAGACACTTTAAGCTTTTGACACTGACGGACATTAGGTATATATTATTATCAAAACTAGAAAACCTTGGGGTAAAAATTTGCCCTAAAACTAATTGATTCTTATTTATCTCAAAGAAAACAATTTGTAAACAAAATATATACAAAGCACTAAGTAAAAGTGAATTTATTACATGCGATTTCCCGTAACAGGCCATCGTTAAGGGTAGGCAGTGCTGGCATTTGCCTAGGGCCTTGCGCTTGCATTGGCGCCACTAGGTCTAAAAATATTGGGGGGGGGGCTGAAGCTCTACAAATAAATTTAGTCAATGTGTGCCATGGGGGGGGCTTCGACCCTCATACCCACCATTGCCGCAGACACAGAACAATAATTATTAATTGAAATAAAAACAATCATAAAATATTATAACCTATATTATTAAAAATCATGTAGGTACCTACTTCTATGTAGTATGTTTTACATAAAATATGACATAACCGCAATATTCCACTGTCGTCCGTCACATTTATTAGATAAAAATATTATTATTAATTATGTAGGATTGTAGGAATTACAAAATAAACTATTATAATAATATTTTATATTTATACAATTTACTTTTGAATAATTCTCTGCGTCATATAGCCATATTATTTAGTATGTATCTCACTATCCCATGCTTAAATTATCATTAAATTTTAAATAATAAAAAAAAAAGGGGGGGCTAAGCCCCCTAAGCTCCCCCTAGTTGCGCTAATGCGCGCTTGTAGGGGCCTTGCAATTCCCATTTATATTTGATGGCAAAATTTTATTTAAAATTATTACATATTTTTAGTTTTGTACTGATAATATTTTTTAATCAAATGTACATTTCAACATTAGTATTTTGTATGATGAAAAATATTAAGCTGTTGAATTTTAATTTATATATTGGGTGTTGTAGTATAATTTAAATTTAATGCAGTACCTACCTAAACCATTATTTTTAGTATATTATTATTATCGTTGTAAATGTCTTGTAGCCCACACTCCACCAGTGTCAGGTCAAGATAACATAATAATATTATCGCTATTAATGACTAATCAGTACGACAGTACGACAATATGCCGCGTTTTACGCACGTAGATATTAATAGCTGTTAGCTTTATATATTTATCTATATTTGTTTATTATAGTATACAGAGGCGCCATTTGGGGGGAGCAGGGTGTGCACTTGCACACCCTGATTTTTTTTTCATCTTCAATTATTGTCCTAGGCGTTACTGATACTTGGCCTTGCCACTTGGCCTTCAGTTTTCCAATATACATATACATTAAGAATAAAATATGATTGATCATGAAAACATTTTTTTCCTAGATTTTTTAGCTGCAAAATTATCAATTATTGAGTCGAAGTTGAGTTTTGAAGCCATTTTATTTTCTATGGATAACATTGCTACTCCAGATAATCTGTTTTGCGTTATTGTATTTCTCAATTATGTTTTTATAAGCTTTGGTTTTGAGAATGATCTCTCAGCACTTGCAGAAGTAACTGAAATCGTCAAAATGATTCGGAGAGCAATTGAAATATTAGCAAAATAATTAGGTACGAGCTTTTTTTTTCACTTCCAATTCTTGCTTGCAAATTAAATCGTAATGATTCCCTTCCAGTAATGCAATTATCGGGAGTATTAGGTGTACAATTCACAGACTCCCGGTTTTGTGGGGCCTCGAGATATCTTCTGATATCACCTTTGCCCCTTACAATATTCCTATTATAATCTGTAATGTATACATATTATATTATTTGTTTTAATAACATAATTTAACAATAAATAATAACATAAGTCTGGAAATATTCACATGGGCTCCTTATCATCAAGTTGCACCACTGTTTCCTTCTCTACACACTCCATTTAGAAGAAAAAAATCTGTATTCTCTGTTTTATTATCTATGATTGTCCTTCTCTACCAAATGCCATATCCTTATTAGTTTCTCAATAACCCATTTAATACTTTCAGAGTTCTAAATTTCAAAATCTGTTCTCATTCTAATTATTTCCTTCATTCACGAGGCTGGTTTCTGTATATAATCTTTTATTATTTTAATATTTTTATTTCATATGTTTTATTTATTGTATTAATTAATCGATGTATTTGATTATAATTGTCGAGTTTAATAGTATTTCTAAAAGCTTTGTAAATAAAAAAAATAACTTTATATGTAGAACAAAACATGTAGATAACAACTTATCATTCTAAACCGGTATAATTTATTTACGAATTACATTTATTCGATTGCACAAAAAATTACTTACGTTTTTAAATAATTGCTGATGAAAAATAATTAGGTATCTTTGCAACTTCTGTGTTCATGAACTATGATGTGAACACTATCATAAACGGGTTCAAAATAAAATCGTACAACTCGATGTTTGTTTATGTTATTAATGTTATTAAATTAATTATATTAAGAAACAATAATATTAGAATATAAATGGTATATTATTGGTAATTTATTATCTCCCCGATTTTGGAGTAAAAATAAATACCAATACTAAAAATAAACTATCAACACCGCCGATCAAGACAATGTTAATAATATCGACTACGTGTCGATACCATGGCGTTAAACGTGTTAAATATTTCGAGTTAAATAACATAGTTAACTTTCAGTAATATTACTTAGATTATGAAAAAGCTTTTGGCGCCCTAGAGTTCATAGCGCCCGGTGCACACGTACTTCTCGCACCCCCCTAGGCACGGCCCTGCTTACATAATGAGTCCGGATCCATTTGTAGCGACTGACGAAATAGAAATGTTAATGTACATAAATTCACTACTCAATAACCTTTTCTATATATAAAATATATTATTTACCTATTGAACCCAATATTTACTATGACCTTCTATGTGAATAACGAAGTTATTCAAATTATGTTATAATAAAATTTAAATTAACAGAGTGACTTCTATAACTAACTTTAAATCATTCGCCTAAATTGTAAAGTTCTCATTATCAATATCTTATCATTTTATAATAGTATGTATCTTAAGTTAATATTTAAAATAATTTGAATTCGAATTAATAAATGTATATCATAATAAAACTTGTGGTTTGATGTAGTTAAGACTCATGGGACTCCACATGAGCTTGCTCAGTTGGGCCCATTATATACCATATTATGTTATATTCATATGTAATATTTTGTATTAACAAATAAATAAAAATGAAATACATTTACACCAGTTGAATTTCTTATATATTTTTGAACGTATATTAAATTACGTTTTTTACAAATTTTGTATAATGTTTTAATATAAATATATACATAGAGACGTTATACAATTCGATTTAAAAACTCAAAATCGAGAGATATTGATTTCGGCTCCAATTATTATAAATTATATTTTTCGATAGGCCAATGACTGCTAACATTACCGAAATTATGTAAATTACATTATCAAAATTAATTTTTCCTCATAAACACATATATATCTAACAATAATTAATGATGTGTTATATGTACTCCATTTTTTCCATGTACATATTTATTTAATGTAACAACGTTTTAATGTTAGGTAGAGCCTTGGTTATGGGGGGGGGGGGGGGGAGTTATAATTTTACAAAATCTTATAACAAAAAGAAAACAACAATTAAGTCCGTACAGAAATGTGTGCTACACAATTCATGTTTTGAACATTATAAAATAATAATATCATAGTATCATACTATAGTCTATTTTATATTAATATAGTATATTTATACCGAATTTATTTATACTAACCTTATTGGTTTTTCATAATATAGATAGCAGTTACACCGTCATACCTCTATGGCTCTATCTACATAATTGTACGTTTTGTATAATTTTCCATATTATAATATTCATTTTTTGTTAATATAATAATATTAATTTTTTTATAAATACGGTACGGGTTTGAGGGTGGCAGCCCCTAGGGCCCCCCTGAAGCCGCCCCTGGTGTTAAGGTTTACAAAACGGATCCGAATACAAACGGGAATGTAAATCCTCCTTGCCAATAATGTCCGAAACCTAATACCGGGTAATCCGTTCATCGTATACTCGTATATTTCTCTGTATTGGATTTACAACAAAACGCGCACGCCCAGCTGATTCCACGTATACTATAAGCACGTGACTGTACTTTGAACGCAATTCCGTGACTACTGTACATATCACTTGTTGTTGGCCATTGGTGACTGTACAAGATCAAAGGACACTGGCGTATCATCATATTTTGCGGTACAATCAGTTGCGAAAATGTTTGTCTTAATAAATCTAATGTATTATAATTAAGTTTAATTATTATAATTAAAATCTCAACGGATGAGAAAATAAATCTTTTCTGGTTATTTGAAAACAGATTTGATTCGATTGCAAGATCAGTTAAAAAATATTATAAACGTTAAACCAAATACTTTTTATTTTATTAAAACAAACAGGATATGCGAATACATCCCAAGTAAGTACATATATATATATTCACTGTATACATGTACATAAGTACACGTCATAAATGTATATTTCCTTGAAGTATCATTATAAACACCTAAAATAGTTTAATTTTCGATTTAAAAAGATATTATTCGAACATTTGAGGCAAGTTCGGTAACAAAAAAAAAAAAATTCATATTTAAAAGACTAAAATAAAGTATTGCTAAAATTCCTCAAATCTAACCTCATATACGTATACAATTTAAGTTGAAAGGATTTGTTTAACTTTTATGTTCGAGTTTTACAGACTAAAATCCTAATTGAGTCGTAGCCGAAACGTCTGTTATTCGAGCCAAAGAAGTTTTTGCGCTATGGAATAATTCGGGTTAAAGTGAGTCCACTTCCGAAGAAAACCATAGTTATTATCTTATTAAAGTAGAAGTGATGTTTACTTTGTTATTATAAAAAGGAAAAGTTCATTTTGAAAACAATTAACAACAACTGTTTGTTGTTATTGTTTTGCGTGATTATGTTTAAAGAATCTCGTATTCAACTAGATTATGTTTTTAAGATAATGCATATGTCGACCTTGTTAAAAATGTGCATCGAAATTTTGTAACATAAGCAAGTTATATTTATAACCGTGATGCGCCCACGGACTACTAAATTTTGACCGGATACTACGGTTAGGAATTTTATAAATTATTATGTGCATTTTATTATAATATTATGTTATATACGCCAATGAAAAACTAAATAAATAAACAGCAACAACAACAATAATTATTTTATTGTAAAAATATTGATCCCATTAATAACCTGAGAAAACAATAATTTAACTTTATTATTATTCAATATTTGTCGAATCCCGAAGTGGACCGATTAAAATGGTTTGCTTGATCGTTTGTATACGATTAATAATACCTAAACGCACACGCCCGCTCAATCATCGGTTATTTTTACATTTATTACATGTGAAAAATAAGCCTTTTTTGTTTTCTTCTGGCGATAAGGCGTAAGACGGAAACAAAACACTACACATCTATAATAGTTATCATTTACCGGTCAATAGTGAACACAGTGTCGCGGGGTCAAAACTCCGGTCAAAGAATAGGAGCCGCATAATTCAACAGAAAAAAACATTTTAATTACAAACGTGAGATAATGGTTTAATTTTTAACTACATTAATATTCAAGATTCACAAAAAAATCATAATACGGTTTTTCTGCAAATGTTACGACAAGATACGATCACCTAACCACTGGTACAATATTGTCCGCCAGAATAAAAATAAAAGTGTTCAAAAGTTGTGTAATTAATAAAATAAAATTACATTCTGGGATGTTATATTTTGTGGGCGTATAGCACTTAATTTACTCGTCATGCAATTTTACCATTTTAAATTATATTCAAGCGTAGAATGTACATATTATTAAGGTAGACCATGGTAAACAGAAAGGTAGATTATCATAATATTATTTTGTGTGGATTATAATAGAATTTGATATTTTGTTTTGATTATATAAATTTGATATTTTTTGGGGGCAATATTAAAATATTCTTCTTTAAAAATCTTCGCGTTTGAATTATATGCATTTTACGAATATTCGATCAGTTTATAAAATTACTAATTATTCAACAAACATAAATTTAAAGAATTCGACAAAATTATGCAAGGGAAATAAATCGATCAACTACAATAAAAACGAATATGAAAAAACATTGATTTTCAAGTCAAGAAAAAAAATATTTGTTCCTCTCGCTAAGTTTAACATATTGTATCAATATATTTAATATTTTAATATACTTATGTTTAACATATTATATTATATTACTTTATTGTTAAATGTCATGAGATACCTACTATATTAGAGTTTTGCCAATCTTACATTCAACAAACAGTAATGGTAGCAGAATACTTTATATAAATGCATCACAATATTACATTCATCAGAATACTTTATTATTATTCTAATTTAGTCTTAATTTTTTTTAATTTTTTTTTTTTTATTAAAGTGTTTGTGTTAAAAACTAGAAATTTAGTATACTTTATGATTTGACTGTGAGTATTAATGACGTATGTTTTTTTTTAACTTGCCAAGACGCCAATAATATAATAAATATAGGCATTGACAACAAATATTTCTGCGAAAGAGGATAGTTTTTTTTCTCAAGTATAATCTTTCGATAAGAAATTGTATTTCTTCTGAACGATCATTACCACATATTTTTTGGTCTGCTAATTGAGTGAATAGCATAATTGGTCGTAATCGATTTTTTTAAATTATTACAGTAAACAATTATGACTACATTATGATTATGCGATGTGAGACGAACGAATGATACTCGACTCTGGGAACGAATAGCTGCAAGATTTGCAAAACTATCTAATTTATAATCCTACGTAACAAACATAAATCGTACTCGATCACGTCAATGCAAATGATAATATGTATATTTTGTACAAAATCTCGAACGTTATTTGTAAAATTCAAAAATTATTAACATCTCTGCTGCAAAATGATGTATCACTAAGCCCGTCAACGTTGATTATTTCTATCCTTGAACTGTTTATTAACGAATACGTGACTAGCGCGTATTGCCGTGGTCTCTACGAAGCATAATGTGGCTTTAACTATACGAGCGTACGAATTTAAAAAATACACGTTTGTACAATTTATTGAAGCTGGTACGTACTTCTTAGATGTTATAATTAAAAGAAATTAAATACATGCAAAATGTAGGTAGTTATTGCGGTCATTATACAATGTACTTAGGAGAAAAAATTAGTAACGTTTATCACTTTTTTAATAGTAAATGTTTTGATGATCCTTATAAATTTATGACACTAATTTAAGCTTTCATTGTAATGAAAACTTTATGATTTGTACTTCAACTGTATTTAAATAAAAGCGATTGAAATGTGTATAAATATTGTAAAAAGAAGTTTAATTTCGAAACATGATACTTGAAGATAAATTTTGTATAAAATAATATCAGTAAAAAAATTACCAATTAATTCACATCAATGAATGAGTCTAGTTTTGATAAATTCGCTTAAAGCTGTATTCTTCAATAACACGTTAAAATCGGTACGATTTAAGCAAATATCGAAAAAAAAATTTTTTTTAAATATATATTATTTTTTTTAGAATTTAATTGTTATTATAGTTGTTAGTATCTTTTTTTAATTTTAACTCCAAATGTCCACTGTCGCTATGTTCTAAGTACAGTACAGTACAGTGTTTTTTCATATTATGTAATAAAATATGTGATAAAATGATGACCAAAACTATAAAATAGCTGAGATTTACAATATAAGTATAAAATCAGCAATTTTTTTTTAGTAACCAATTTGAAAAATTTGGTTTAAATATAATATAATTTGTATAATTACGTATTTCACAAGGTAGATTTTTATAAATATATGGACCCGTAAATAGAAAAGAATATTGAGTGGATGTATGTACATAAGGAATGATAATATTATGTAATTTACTTCTGGTGTTAAAATTAAGTGAAATGAGTTTAAATTTATTATTTTTTACTAAGAAAGTAATTGTTTTTTTTTTACTTTTAAAATATATAGTTTCTCGTAGAAATCATTACCATGAAAGTCATGGTTTTTCTGTAAAAATATATGGTACAATATAGTATAAAGTAATAACTGTATAATGTGTAGTTTAGGAAGATTTGGTTAAATGTGGAAGGTATCTAAGCTTTGATATTTATTATTATTGAAAAATGTAGGTTATGTAGCAGTTTAGAACAAAAATAAATTGATAAACTTGAACTGAATGCAAATTCGTTCTTGGTACTTCCATTATTTTTACATATAACTGTATAATTTTTAAAATGCAACACGATATTTTATTAAATACAACTATAACCCTATATTCATTGATATTCTAAAATGGGTACTAACAAAAAATATGCGGTTAAACACCTGTAATTGTCAACATATCCAATTATTAGATTATGATTAGTTGCAAAGGAATTTGCTGAATGCGTCCTGGTCAAATCCACCTTCGAATTTTGTTTATCATAGTTTAAAAAAAAAAAAGTGTAAACTCGATTTATAAATTTTTATATTTTCAACATAACATCATAATAATAATAATAATTTGATGTTAATAATTAACACCTAAATTAAACCTAAGTAAATCTTAAAATTAATTTAGTTAAACGTTTATAGATAGAATTAAAAAAATAAAAAAATAAAATATAGTTAAACTAAAAATGATATGTTTAACTTGAAAAATTTTAGACGCATAACCGCGACCTTATAGCATATCCAATTTGAGCACTGTAGTTGGTGCTAAATTTTTTATGATCAAAAGCGATGCAAACGATTTCCATTTAAAATACAATTCATTAAAATAATAATATTTAATCTAAAAATAATATTATTATTTTATTTGTTATTACTTCTTGAAAATGAGCACATTTGTTCAAATTTCCAAAACATGTTTCATAATATTTTTTTCCTAATAAATACCATAACGGTGTTTGATGGCTAAATTGAACAAAATGCGTTTATTGATTTTGACATTTTTCTTATAAAAAACCTGTTATATTTTAATTTTCACTTCAAGTTGTGAACGAAATGTGGTCAATTTTTAATGTTTCTCTGTTGTCGAATTCTCACTATTTAATCTTACGTAAATTAAATAATGAATTAATACTATTTAAATTAAATGTATAGCCTATTAATTACAGTATTTAAAGGTTAGAAATAAAGGAATTACTGAAGATTAAATTACTAATATCGTATAATATAACATACTCGTAGTTATATTCTATTATCAATGCTGGTAATATGAGTATAGTGTATTATTTGAATTGGTGCTAAAAGTTGGAGTTCAAGCTTAGAGGAAACACTATTAAGTTTGTTATATCTATATTTTGTATTATCAGTTCAACATTTTATAAATATAGTAGAAAATAATTACTGGTCTCCAAGTATAATTAAATTGAGACACCTATTATGTATATTGAATGTACATCTGTTATATGTATATTCAGGCCTGTTCTGACCTATTTAGCCGCCTATAGTATACAAACAAATCCCCTCCCCCCTAATTTCATATCTAAGCACTGTCCAGAGTTTTGTTAAACTTCAAAAATATTATTAAAATTATTTTTAATGTTTGTTTAAAATATGTTTTACTTAATGCTTACAATACATTATTATTATACAAGTAATCATTATGGTAATTTTTACTAAGATTTTATTTATATTCGTGATAAACTCTTTACTTATTGCAATTAGAGTTGTTTAGCTTAATTATAATTTTATAATTTGTATTGTCGTTCATCTTATAATTTAAAAAATGATTTTAACAAAACGAAACATTATTTATTTTAATTCGTTTGAAAATAAGTAGGTTGAATGTAAAATGCATGATTGTGTAAGCATGAGTTAATTTAAAAAAACAAAAAATACAAATTTGAAAGCATAAATCTGAGACAAAAGAAACAGTAAGCAAAATTGAAATATTAAATTACACTTGAAGACATCATTTATTTAGAAAATATCCACACACAAGCGCTTACAACCGTGCATAATTTATAATTAGCTAAAGATAATAAAATTGAGATAATCATAATTAGTCAATAAGTTATGTATTTTACATAAATTATATTTAACTATAGCAATGAAATTTTATATAAAATAAAGATTTGATTTCTTTTATGCTATTACATATGCGATATTATATTTAAGACATCTCAAGAATCAAATGATTCATTGATGTATGTTATTCGATGAAAATTTATTTTTATTTTTATTTTCAATTTTGATATTGATTTATTATTCATATGTGTAAAATTATTTTATTAACTAAATCAATATATATTAAAACTTAATTGTTGGCCATTTACTAATTTCTATCCAATTACTTTTATTGAGTTTTAACTAATCATTTTTCACGTTTCGCGATAAACGTTTAAATCATACAATTTATTATGAATAATAAAAAAATGAGTAAATAAACAAATAAATAAATTATACTCGGTATAATGCGGTGGACTATGGTGCGATAGGTTAAAACAATAATTTAATTAAATAATAATAATAATAAAAATAATAGGTAATAATGTATTACTCTCAACAAGATATCAAAAAAATACTGCAGAGGTTATATTTTTGATAAATAAATTTGTTTTATTGAAACTACTGTATTCAATTTTTTAACAACAATGAAATAAATTACTTTTACGAAGTTTTAAAGATGTCATGGACCCCTTTTAAGTGACCTGATGGCCAAAAGATAAGATTATATATATATACGTAGTCTGAGCGACGGTATTTTTTTTTTTTTATTCTGAAGAATGCGCCAATAAACGCTTCATTACTTGCAAAAATGAGGTAGACGAAGGCCATAAGATATTTTTTTAAACATTTGTATTTATATATATCTATACAATGACTTTATGCTGAATTCCCGTACGGTTAATAATCAAATATAAAGACAAACTAGATATTATTATCTAGATAGTAAAAAAAAAGTCCAATAAAAACATGTTATACTGTTGAAATTTTTTGCAATTAAACGGAAACATTTTTCTAAAAATTATATATAATAAATAAGATCGATAAAAACTATTATATCGATAAGGAAAACAGACTGTAATAAAAAGAAAAAACTTATACTCATATTACCGAAATATAATAAATCATAGTATCGTGTCATCGTGATGTTGTCTTATAAGCACTATTTTATTGTAATTTACATGAAAAAAATGTCTGCAAAATTATTTTGATGAATAATATTAACAGCACGATCAGTGTAAACTGTCTAATAATTATTATAATTCAAAACGATAATAAAAACTTGTGTAACGTTTTCTTTTACAATCGGGTGTGTACCAAAACGTTGAATTACTGGATATAGTTAAAAGTTTATCAAAATATTAATATCAATCCAGTAAATAAACAATTACGAAAAACGTATAATGATGATTTATAATAATATAATTATTTGTGTGAAGAACTTTAATAATAGTATTTTTTTTTGCAAAACTCAGTAACGTACATACCAAGATAAGACTAACAACACTTCCATGTAGTTTTAACAAATTCGTTCTACATAATTGGATAAAGTACCCAAAACGGTTGATGTATTAGATTTTAATTATGTATTTATTCAATAAATTAGAGAGTCGGCAACTAGCAAGACTCTCCGTATCAGTTGAACTCTTAATGATTTATAGCTAAAATTATTATATGTTAGATTTGTATACATTTCGAAATTACTTAAGCATTAGACCTGTATCAAATGTAAATTTGCGATACAAAATGCACACTAAAAATTACTTAATATGTAAAATGCATTACAGACTTAATATTATGCGTATACTTAAGTGGTTTTTTCTTCAATATTTTCAAGATTGTATCGTCTCTTTTATTACTCTTTCTCTCTCCATTTATATTTGTACGTTGATTAATCCATAAAATAACACGTTATGACCAAAAATCAATTTTGGAACTTAAAAAAAAAATCATTATCAACCGGTTTTAGAAGACATTTTTATTCTTTTCAAATTAACATTGCAGATATTGTATTTGTACAATGTACTTCATTGATAAGAACATAAATATTTTTCGTTTAAATACTTTACAATAAAATGAAATTCAAACATTTTCTTTACAGAAATTTTAGTTTTATCCAATAATGTGTTTAATGATAACAGGTACTCTATGAACACTTAAATACGCTTCTACCCGACAAACATGCAAAATAATAAGCAATAATTAATCGTAGATATTTCGAACGACTCCGACATATTATTTATAAACGCGCAGATGCATGTTATAGTTTTGGGCTCTTATTATACACATATTATTTTAATAAACAACTTGACGTATACAAATAAAAATTATTAACCATTTAAAGTGTACGCACCCTCGTGCGAGATGAATTACGTAGTGGTTAAGATCGCGGTCGATGTTTGCGCAGCGGTATAAACGTTACGAGAAAAGTTTAAATAAAAATAAAAATTAAATAAACCTATAATTTAGGGCCTGTTAATTAATTGTTAAAAATATATTATTACCTGTAATCCGTGGGATAATTATTCTAGTTGAGATCTAGAATCGCCGAGGTATCGGACAACACTGTCGGTTTGTAGATGTTAACCGGTCCTGAGCCATTAACAAACTGACTGACGGTCGCACATGACCGGCCTAGTCGGCTTTCCGTTTGCTCGCCGTATCACCCTCTATTTATCCCATTATTATTATCGTATTGTGTGCTGCGAGTGTACGCGTTCGTTGCATGCGTGTATATTCGTGCGCAAGCACCGAGCAAGTGTGCGCGAGCCAGTATTACCTATTATTAGAACTTAATATATTATATGATAAGCATTGCGCCGCGATTGTTGATATACGTGTATATGTACATGTTCTGAACTCTGTATTCTTATCGAAGTAAATCGATTAGGGAAAGCCGGCAGAACGTTGAGATCTTTTAGGTTTTAGTGACGATCGTGTCCGAAACGGGATATTGGTGATACGGGTTTCACACGAGAATGATATACATCGAACTTTGTAACGGTACCTACGTGTTACACACGTCTTCCACGTTGTGCTCAACTTTGACGGTACGATTCTGAAACCGAAATTATCGTGTTATAAAAACGGGCACCAAGTCTGCAACACATATGTTTGCTTAGTGTAGCACTACCGAGGTTAGCATTATGATGTGAAACGTTTAAAAACTTTATGGCGTTAACACCAACCTAATGGTTAAGCGCCGCGAATAGACCCAGTCAAAACAACGGGTTTAATTTTATCCGCCTTCATCGAAATTGAACACGCGCGATTAACCGTGGACGACGGTGGATTTTATAAGCTTGATTTTCGTACCTAGTGTGAATGATCTCAAATAGACTGTTTAATTTTAAGTGATTAATCACGGCGATTTAAAACCGCGTCCGGGCGATGTAACAGATATAAAAATACATTGATCTCGTCGATTAATTAATCGATATGTTAATGTATACATATATATACCAGTATATACACATGCATATGCATCTATTATATGTAATAAAATATATTGTACAACAATCTTAAAAATACAAATAACGAACCAGTTTTTAATTTTTAATTTTTTTATTTTAAACAATATTCTATTATTATAAGCAGTTTATATACATTAGATCTATCCATAGACATATGAGATAAATTAAATTGATAACATTAATTTGCTCGAATGATAATATTAAATACTTTGAAAAAAACTCATGTACATCATTTATTATTAATTTAAGAGTCCAATTATCTATTGAGATTTCCATTGGCCAGCGCATATACGAGTAGACGTATGGTTTGCATTCCTATGCAAATATAATACAGAAATAGAAGTAACAATAATAATATAATTGCCAACGTGAAATAGAATAATAAAACAGCTCTATATTTCTAATTATTATTACCCAATACATTAAATCGTTATTAGATTATAATTGATGTATATTAGCGAGTTCACTTATCGCACGTGCAAAATACCGTATAATTTATATGTATAATATATGCATAATAACCGTGTATATGTATATAAATTGGTCTTTTGCGTTAATATCACAGAGCTCATATTCCTGTACACGTGTACTGTGCATGATAATCGGGCGTATTGATGCTTTGTGGGCCTCTACTGATAATATGATAATATATTTATATGCACTCGAACCACAATAAATTACTGAACAATATAACTAATCGGATGTAATGTAGCTAAATTGACCGATTTCGATTGAACGCGTTTAGCGACGGTCTTATGTGAAATTGTTATTGCACTTTTTAACATAATATTATGCAGCTAATTCCTGCAATTATTAAAGTAGTAGTGTTATCGTACAAAGACGTCGGCCAACTTGATTGTGTTCATCGAACGCATGGAAATCAGTTTCGCTATATGTGTCTGTCTGTAAAATAAGTGAGATCGAAATCGGTAAGAATTGATTTATTAGCATAGCCACTTGTATTTAACATGATTATTACAACGATTGTTTTAATTGTTTTATACATGTTTTACATAAATGTTCGTGGATATTATCACGGCGAATTGAACTTATTATGATACCAACATAAATATCACACAATTATTAATTAATGTTATATGAGCCGAAGATAACCGATAAAACTATTCATTTCTATTCTAGAAACGATTGGATGGGGAAGAAATGGAGAACACGCGGCATTGGACAGTACAAAATTAAAATTTTACATTGCAATATACTTTCTTGCGAATAAAAGCAATAAATGATTTTTTTGAGCGTTATTCGTCATCTGGTTTTTATCAAAGACAGTTTTAAGCATAGGCCCAATTAGGCGAGCGCATACGGATTTTTAGCACCCCTGAGTTCAATCGTAGCACTCCTGTTTTTTTTTCAAATCCATATAATCTATTGTAATTACAGTGATGTACCGTTGAATTTTATTTTCAGTAATTTCAGCACCTCCAATATTTGGTCTCTAGTTGTGCCAATGGTTTTGAGTTTTGTATCGCTATGGTAATATTATGGAATACAATACTCTTTGAAAACCTATTCAATTTATGATACGTGCGTCTTGGTGCTTAGTTTTATGCGTATTTTATTAAAAATTTAATCAATTTCAAGGAGGTATTGTCGCATATTTCGATACAATTGTGGTACAAAAAAAGTGGAGTAGAAGTTCGGATACATTAAAGTGATGTTAAAACATAATAATTAGTTTTTTGAGAAAATACAATAAGAATCAAATTCGTACAAGATGTTACAAGTCCACGTTTTAAGCGTGAAAGCTTAATAGTTAAAATGTAGACATGCAAATTGTGTACAAACTGCGTATATGAAATAATCCTGTAACGCATCTCGTACTACGATTATATGCATCTAGTGAGTGGTGGGAATAGTAGGTACATAATAGTTAGTATTTCGATGTATAATGAAAAATTGATAATGTATTACACTGTATACGTAGGTGGATTTTATACGTATACAGTTCGAACCAAATAATTCCATGTGCGATTTTCTAATCGTATTTAAATACATTAAATGTGTCCATATGGGACAATATTTCTGTAAATAGAAGATAATAATACAATAATGCATACATTCTATCGAGATTCCGTCAATTACCACCACGGATAGAGCTATAGAGCTATACTAAACTTAAGTCCAAATAATTATAAATACATAATTGGTACATCAAAGATTAAACCATGTTCATTAAAACTTTATCAGATGGAAATATTATAATACAAGAATAAAACGCATAAATAAATGGACACTATTATTATATAGGTAGTTAGGCACCGTTAAAATAGTTTTTTTTTTTTTTTTAATTTGCCTTTGTTCGCACATTACAGCAACAAAATAATTAAATAACCTTTATCCGTAGTTTTATTTGTGAACAGGTTTTGATGCATAAAGGACAAATATACAACTGATATTATGATATATTGATGATAAATAAAGCTATTGGAAAATCATGAAAAAAAGTGTGTACCACGAATGGTTTTATGATATTATTAATGGAACGAAAGTGTGTGTATGAAAACATATCCAGATTTAATAGTACCGTACAAAAATAAAATTATAAAAATATAAATAAACCGACTATTTATCTCTGCCAAATATTTATGGAATACGTTGACCTAGCTCATTACTTATAAATTGGGCGTCTTTAGATTATATTTATTTATTTTTTTATATTAAACTCAACATTATCTTTCTTTTTATCAAAATTAAAAGGTACAAACCATTCGTCGATATAATAAAATTTGCAAATAATATCATAATGTTAAAATAAAAAAACGAAACGTTGCGTCTAGACAACACATTTGCACTTATTGCATAATTTTGTTAATATTCAAGATTAACTCTTTACGAAAACGTAGTAGGATCAGTTTTAATAAATTTACAAGTTTAACAATAACTTAAAAACGCACTTAGTCAATTTGTGTCTGACAAAACCTTCAAATATATATGTTTTTTTTATACAAAAAATTAATAAAAATATATTCTAAAAGTGTAGGTAAAAGTACAAAACACGTGACGAGCAAAAAAATTTAAAAATTATAAATCTATAAAAGCATTTAAAATAAAGTTATTTTCTGCATTACATTTTGGCTCCTTGTATCATGCAGTAGAAACGGTGTGATGATAGTCGTTTTGATCGAAGGTTGACGAATACAAAAATAATATAAGTGTGGATGGACAAAATTCTTGACTTCACCAACTTGAAGGAAATTGTTACACAGTAAATAAGGATAAATTTCTTTAATTTTTTTATTATTGTTTAATAGAAAAATTAATTATTTATTTTAAATCTTATTACCTATAAAAAACGAAAATATTTATGTAATAATTATAATCCATACACTAAATAGCAAACTTACAACTTTTTTCTGAAATTTCGGGGAGAGGGGTTTGAGATCCTCATAGCCCCCCTCGAGCACATCCCTACCCTACGTGTACTGTGGATATTTAAATATTCTTTATCCTAGCAGTTCTCAAACTTTTTCATTTAAGCTCTCCAAAAAAAAAGTAAATTTATCATGTTTTAGTTCAACACTAAAATAAAATAATACATAGATTAAAATAGTTATTTAATTATATTATTATTTAAATATTTTTATTCGTATGACAAATTATTCTAAAAATAAATGTACGAAATGCATTCAACACCTATCCCATTAAATTCTCGTGCTTCCGAAGGTAGAATAATGATTATTCTGATGGAGAAATTATAATATCATTTTATATTTATTATTTTCATATCAGTTGAATAAAGTTTCCGTTTGAAGATATATATTAAGTGAATAAATAGATCTTATGTATTGCTTCGTGTATTTTTATGCACTTTAAATAGTCCTCCTATAACCATTTAATACTTTCTGTGTAGGACTTGAAACTTTATATTGTTATATTGATTTGTTATAATAAGATGAAACTTAAAAAAATTATCACTTTAAATAATAGTAAAAAATGTTTAAGTAAAGGAAATCCCTATTATAGTAATGAGATTGAAATATTTAACAATATTTTTATAGATAATTGTAACAATGAAAAACTTTTAGGAATGCTAATTGCATAATTTTATACTTTGAAGTTTGAATTGAATAATAACTTAATACTTATAACAAAGGTATGATTACATTTTTGTAATGTAGATCATTTACAGATCATTAGTTTCATGCATGACTTAGAACGTAGTATTATATTTGTATAAAGAATCTTTGATTATAAGATAATTGTATAAGCTAGAAAAATAGCTATAACAATAAGAATATTTTATTTTATTTTTTATTTATGAACATAGATTGAAAATTGTAATAATTAGAATTTTTTTCAAATGTATTACTTATCAAGAAATATTTATTATTAGACCTCGGATTTATATGCATTTAAAAAGTGTCAAATATAAAGCAAATATGCAAAGAAAAAGTGGCTAAATATGCAATTATATGCATTATGTTACACTTTACAAAATGTGTTTTTTCATAAAAACCACATTTTTATACCAAATAAAATTCTAAATATTTTATCAAAAACAAAAAAAAAATGATAATACTGCTTTATATTTCAAATCATTTAAATCAATTTAAAACTTTTAGAAAACTTAAAAACGAGAATACAAATAAAAAAAAAAACTAAAATAAATATTTTAGATTTTATATATATTTGAGATCATTTGAAGTTACCTACTCTCAAAAAACGAATAAAAAACTTAAAAAAAATACAAAAATTTTTAATTGATTAAAAACCTATTTTATATGCATGTTATATGCATTTATGATCAAATATGCAATAAACCTCGAAATATGCAAAATATGCAATATAAAATTTGGTGTTTGAATTCGGTGTGAAATGAGTCGTGGACATTTTAAACCTCTATAGACGTGCATATACTTAGTACAAACATGCAAATGCATATATATCCGGACTCCATTTATTATATTAACATAGGGAAGGTAATTCATTTAAATCAACTAATTTTATAATATTTAGACGCAATCCAAAGTACATAAATTATAGTTGCATTAAAGTTATGTTCTAAGATTAGGTAAAAATATTTGTTCTATGTATAAAAAAAATATAATTCATGATTAATAAATGTCGGTACTTTAGAAGTTTTATGTAATTCAACACGCAGTTATATCTTCATTAAATTAGGCATCTACCTATCCCTAGTGTACTCACAATTTATTTTAATCGATCAACGAGTTATGTGACCTAACGGTTGACCTGAAAAACACATAGTTGGTTTAGTATAATGCTATACCGAAATAATAAACAATTATCACTACGAATGTATAGTAATCCGCATTTGTGTTGTGAACCAAACAAAATTCTTAGAACCTCAGCGGGTATACTTATATGATTCTTTGATATCAGTGTATAGCGTCTTTCATACATTATTTGTGTGTTGAATGCCGAACAAAGCTAAATAGAATATTCATTATGATGAATCATTTGTGTTAATGTGAAAAGAAAAAATTGTCTTAGTATTTAAAATAATTTTCTTATTCATTTTGGCACTTAGTGTTTAGATGCAAACTTAAATTAAATTAAAATTACTTCGGTTATTAAAAACATATTTTACAAGTGTGCTGGCCAATAATCTAAGTAGTTGATTTAAGCAGGTTTACATTTACGTACGTATTTATAATATTCATTATATTTAGCATGGAATACATAATAGTAACCTATTTTACATATTCATTTGCTATTTATGTTTGTAGTGTTTACACTATATATTTTTAACTACCGCGTACAATAACAGATTTCGTTCAAGACCATGTTGATAAACTATGATATGAACATAAACAATAATTATAATATAGAACTAATACCGATTACACTTAAGGGACGAGAATAAAATGTAGATTGTGGAGTACCAAGCGTGTTCATTTTGTGTTGATAGAACAATATTCGTGAACAATTTTTAATTGGCTTGTTATTTGTAATAAACGTAATGGAAAAGTGTAATGTTTTTTATTAAAACGATTATTAATATTTGGTCAATGTAATTATTTTCAAAATTTTAAGATCAACATTTTATTTTTTTACATAAATATTGAACTTTAAAACCAATTAAAAGTTTCAGCAGTAAATTTTGTTACTTTTGCACTGAAAATCTATTATTAAGATATTTATTACATTGACTAACGATCAGGATCGTTTTACCAATCCAATGATCCACCACTGCTTCCAAATGTATACAAATAGTACAAACAAATAAAAACAAAATATGTCCAAAACTCAGAACTAGTATTTTACCGGTTTCTTGTTTTTTATAATTTTGATTAAAATAATAGAAATTTTTTATAAAAACAAAATTTAGTCATGGGAAACTTATTATTAAATAATTTTTTTATTTGGGATTTTATGGGTCCATTATTCATAAAATAATTTAGAGATTAAATTATAATAGTATTAAAATGCAATAAATAATTTTAAAGATTTACGTAATTATGGACAACTTCTGAGTAATTATTTTTAAAATTGATATCATTAAAGCCAAATTAGTTTGTATAAAACAAAATACAGATTGATGTCTTGTGAAATAGAAAATCAAATACAAGGGAGAAGGAAAATTCTAATGTATTCTAATGAAAACAAAAGTAGATCAGTATATTTATAAGTTATAGTTTTGTTGTTCTTATAAATAATGAGATGCATTCAAACATATCTATACAATAAATATATTTAATATCTTATTAATTTTGTTCACATTAACTTTATAACTAAAATAACATGTTGTTGTTAATGTCTATTTGATAATTTTCCGTAATTAAAGTATGTATACTATGTTGTTATAATTGGAATTAATGCACATTAACATAATAGTTTAATAAAAATGTTATACGATGTACATAATTGTATTATAGAAACGTGGATTATTTGAAAACACCTATAAGAGATATTTGTTTATATATTATGAATTATGTAAGAACATAAGAAAAAAAAAATTTAATTATTTTTAATTCATTTTTAGTATTTGAATATCAATAAAGTTGTATAATATCACAAAATTAAATAATAATAATAACTATTATTATCAATTATTAATTCATTATTAATGGAAAATAATTTTTTTTAATTAAATCATCAACCTTAATATGTTTTAAATGAAAAAACAAGATTTTTTTAATTAAGATTTTGCTGTTATTTGATCATTTAACGACAGTAATTATCATATTATATTCATTTTATATTTTCACATTTACATCTGATTGAAATAGTTTTAATATTTAAAAATAGTTTTATTTAAACGAAAAATAAAAGTTATAGAAGTTTATTAAAAAATTGAAATTAATATTCATATTTAATAAAAAGACATATTTAGTATGAAGTGTAATATTGTACAAAAAAGTATATGTTTAATTGTATTGATGCCATGGAAAAACATTTATTGTAAAATGTTAGTTGAAAAATGTGAAATATTTTAAAGTATGCATGTTCCCTCGTTCGCTAATCCATATCTTAAGAATTTAATCATATTTTGGAAAATCTTTTATAAAATATTTTTTAAAGGTATTTTATCAATGTAGCTTTTAAAATATTCAAGATAAAGTTCATATTATCATAAATTCATAAAAGCAGTTAGAACTTTTTTTGTAGTTTGGCTCGAAAGCGTCAATTAACAACGACTTTTTTTATTGATAAAACAAAATGTTTAGTAGTACGCTAGTAAAGTAAGTAAAGTATTCAATTATTCGATAATATTATAAATGTACCTATATTATTTATATTTCATATGGCTATGCAAATACGGTCGGTAGTCGCATTGTTTATGCACTTTAAATCACATCGGCTAACATAGAAAACTGTTAATCAAATGATTCGAAGGCTGCTAAAAAAATTAAAAATAAAGAAAATGGCTGATATAACGAAAAAAAAAAATAATAAAAACGTATTGTGGATATTCATAGCGAACATTAAAAAATAAAAATAAATGTATGATAAACCCATGCATTTTTTTATATTTCGGTTAAGTTGGAAGTTTTTTGTTTAAAATTGACCTTCATTGAGCTTCGTGAACATTTATTTATTTTATTTAAAATATATATATACATATATTTAGATTAAAAATTTAATTTTCAAAATATTACTATATATTTATTTGGTATGTAGTATGTGCGCGTATATTTATAACGATAGTGTATATTCTGTTCTTAAAATATTTTTCGAAAAAAAAAATTCTTAATTTGTAATCTGAATTACCAATATTATTCAATAAATAAGATTTTAGTTGGTATTCAATATTACAAATTGATTGTTACACAAAGTCATTGCACAAATCAGCAACGCTTTCTTTTTTTTTAAATATTTTATTAATTGTATGTATCACAGATAATGAATTGTCCCGCTTTTTTAAAGTGTAAATATTCGATGTTTTAATTTTTATCATTATATTATAATTTATTATTATTAGTTACTACCACACATTATCACGATGTAACGCTTCTACATTACATTGTTACATTGAAACACCTTTAATAATTTGTCAATTCTTAAATACGTGACTAAACGTGAGTGTTGACACTAGAAAAACGAATTAAACTTTTTCCCCGATAAAATAATTTACTTATCCACAAGTAATTGGACACTGTGAATTAATTGTCGCATTTTAATGATAATGGGTACTAAAAACTTGTCGCGTGCTATAATATTAGTAATAAATACCGATAATTTCAACACTAAACGTGTATTTGCGTTGATAATTAGCGGCAACGTCTAAGGTAAAACAACTAAACATAAACGCTGAACGTTGGTTTGGAAATCATCCATCATCGTGTGAACTGATTAAGTACGTTAAAAATGATTCGTCAGAGCAATATTATTATAATGATATTATATTATATGTAATTTAAAACACCAATCATATAATTACAATAATTATTAATGAGTAATACTGACTACAATTGGTGATTAAACACTATAGGTAAGCAGAGTATAAAATGGGTTCCATTTTCGTCCTCTAAATATATTGGGGTCGTAAACATATCGCTTAACGATTTTAGAAATTTCTCGATCCTACGAACTTGTAATTTATAAATAATGTACCGATAGAAAAATGCATTAATAAGAGATAATTTGTTTGATCTGTATGAACTTGACACCATAGCAGTATCAATCACCTATTATGGTTTTATTCGAGATTAAAGTAAGTATAATAAACAACATTTATTTTAATTAATGTAGATACATAAGTTGACTTGCGATTTGTTCAAACACGTGTTCGTCGAAAATACGTTCCATTGTGAAACGTTCTGCAAGACGAAATATAAATGGCAACATTTCAAATTTTAAATTTCTGTTCAAACCTGACATTCATAGTCTCCTTGTAAACTGCAGATGTTTATTGTGAAGAGATTTTTTTACACCATTTGAATTAATATGAGCTCCTAATCAATTCATTGTTAATTTCATTTCCAATTGGGTTACCACAAATACACCTTGAAGCTCATCGTAACCTTTGAACAATATTTTCAACAAACTTCCCTATAATTTTATAAATTTTTTTTTTTTTTTTACGAAATCTCATGTTGGGATGAAAATAATTGGAGATTGAATAAAACCGACCGGCTGATTTTAAAATTATGTTACATCTATTGACATAGTTAATGGGTTCCACTAATCGAACACTTTAAACACATCATGCACCATGGTATAACTATGCTATTTGTTCTAGCTGGAATAAAATCACTTGAACCGAATTCACTGCTATAAAATAAGTTAACTCACATACTATTATATGATGATTATTGCGTGCAGTATGCGCAATATTCGCCACATAGTTTTACGCGATCAGATTATACGTACACTACTGAAAACACGTGAACCGTGTGACGCACAATGACTACGTAAGTGAATATATTAAAATTCGGTCAAATGAGTACCTGTCTCAAGGATCCAGGGTTCTAGCGCAAAACGACAACATTTTACAAGCATCAAAACTAATGTATTATTTGGATACCTTCCAAGGCATTTACTCGGTCGGCTCTAATAAGAAAAAAAAGATAGTGCAAAAATAATAATATAGATCGTTTTATATTTTATGGTAATCAAATAGGGATAACCACATTTCATTTGATATATATATATATTTATAGCTGATTATAATTTAATAAATTTTTAATATTAATATATTTAAATTAATCGGTACCTATATTATAATTTACCTTGTATTATTACACTCAATGTTTTATTATTATAAGGGCTGGATTTTTATATAAAAATTATTGTTAAATATGCACATATTTATGCACACAAAAATTCAAAAATATGCAAAAAATATGCAAAAAAAAATTTATTGTGTATTAAAAAACCAAACATTTAAAAAAAAATACAATTTAATTATAAGTATTTAAAATGTGTTTAGGTCTAGCATAAAAATATATATTAATTATTGAATGAGTACCCACATGATGTAACAAAATGTGCTTTTAAATTATCAAATAGAAAACTTCTACGATTGTCACGTAACATCGCCTTATATTTCGAAAAACTTCTTTCCACGGCTGCTGACACAATGGGTGCGTATTTGAAACAAGAAATATCTTCTGGTGACAACTCTGCAAGATCTTCATCATCGTTTATTATTTCTCTGCTTAAATTTCAGAAATTTTTTTTATTTGTGATAATCCGGGATTTTTTGATAATACTAATATAATATAATATTTAATAATATAATAATAATAATAATAGTTTCACTTTAGCAAATTCAATACCACGTTCTCCTTCACTCAATTTATTTTCAACATTTTGAACTAATCCTAGACTTTTTCCAAGATTAACACCCGATTTTTCTAGACACATGATAGTGTCTATTATACATTGGAAATTTGATAAAATTACCGAAAGTTCATTTTTGATCGAGTTATTAAATCGTCGACCACTTATTTGACTTTGTCAAAATTCTTACCATAATAAAAGGCGGCATCTAGCCACGTTCTCCATCGGGTAATAATAGGTTGTAGTGGTAAACTTAAGTTTGGACATTTTTCTTTAAAAGTACCTACCCGAGTAGGTGCTTTCAAAAAAACTTTTTTTGTATTAGATATCAACAAATCAAAATTTGAGAATTTATCCCTAATAGTTTCTGATAATCTATTAAGACCATGGGCCATACAAGTAATACGAATAAGTTTAGGATAAAATGTATAACAAACTTTCGAGTAAAATTTAAAATATTTTATTAAGTATTTATAAAATAAGCACATTTTATGTAATTATTCAGAAATATGCAACTTTTATGCATTTTGATGCAAATATGCAAAAATATGCAGTAAAAGAAATTAATAGCCGAATCTACATATTACGAAACGTCAAGATATTTAATCAGAATTGTTATAAGTCAAATGTAGAAGAATATGCATTTGCATAAAAATCCGAGCCCTAATAATTATATTATTGTTTTGGAATTTAAACTCGAACGTGTTAAACAGAAACAAAATAGGAAAGAAAGGGAATTTTACCGGTGGCGAGTTTAATAGTGAAGTACAAACGTGCTAATGAATAAATCATTATTCATTTACTGTTGAACATAACATAGAACTTAAATATATCTCACTAAATTTGGGTTTGATACAAGCTTGCTCAGTGGGGCCCATTACAAACTATATTAAGTTAAATGCATATGCGATATTCGATATAAAAATAAAGTTATTAATATCAATGTCAAGTTGCATTTAAAAGGATACATTTTTAGTTGACATGTCACTTTCCGTTCAGATGAACTGTAGCTTAAAATGTTCGTAACAACGTAGAGTACTTAAACATTGATTCAGTTATGAGTTGGATATATTTAGATTTACATGCAGCAAAAAATGACAGATGTGTGGTAAAATAATGACAAACTTTGAAAAAAAAGTATAACGTGGTCATAAAATCATCAAACGAATAATGCAGTCACCGTGAAGTGTGCATTTAAGAATCTTAAACCACGTTCCAGAATGATTTATTTCGATATAGCAGAATCGTTTGAATTAGCATTGGACCAGAGCTATTTCATAAAAATAAAGTAGGTACGATTTATGTTAACGATGAAAATTCAGAAAAGCCTTTACAGAGGCAAAAATTCCCCAAGATTCAAAACAGACTATCCGTCAATTTATTTAGATTCAACACATATTTTCAATAACTGAGAGTTTTAAAATTCTAAAGGAGAATAAAATCAAATAATTATCAACATTTTTCATAAACAGCAAAGTTTTTGATGACTAAAACAGGTTAAGATTTATTTTTATTTTTTCATAGTTTCGTAATCTTTATATATAATGTTACGGTGAACGACTTTGATTAGAAAATAATGATATTAGCCGACAATTAACATTATTTGCCTACAAATGTGGAAATCATAGTGATATTTTTAGCGAAATGGGAAAATAAGTGAAGTGGAACTTTAAAACAATTTTTAACGCCCTATCTCCAGGTATCTTTATGAATTAACGTTGTTTTAGTATAAATTGTATTTCCTAAATGAGTGTGATGTATATGGTACTAATAGCATTATGACTGTTTTATTTATACTGAAATCGTTTATTCTGTCATATTATTATAAGCACGATGGCAAATTTTGTTATGCGTTCGTCTGTTTTTTCGAGGAACTATAAATCACTAGTAAATTAGTTTAGTCAAATAGCGATAAGTTATAGATTATTTATAGTCGTCATAGGTATATCGGTTATTCGATTAAAATATTTAGTTATACACATACACATGAAAAAATAGATTATAGGTAATGTAGACAGTTGTTATATTTTACGTAGACGATTTTAACTGGGATATCAATTATTTTTAACTTCAGTTGTTTTTTTAAAATCATGTTACTTCAGGGATAATCCAAATTATTAGAATTTTAAGTCAGGGTTTATAAAATTTAAAAAAAAACATGTTTTAATAATATTTCTCAGTATTGTTTTAGAAAAATATGATGGACGTTTATAACAATTTAAAAAATACTATAACGTTATAAAATAAAACGAAGAAAAGACAAATAATTTTTCATTTTATTTTATAAATTATTAGCACATATGTGAAAAAATGCAAGGAAATAAGTAACTGTAAATTATGATACATGAAACTTGAAGTATGAGTACTATTTATATCAATATATGTATGTAAATAGCATAGTACAAAGGACAGAGGTCATATGAAAGTAGAGATTTGATAGTTTTTTTTTGTAACAATTTTTAAGAATTTCCAAGGTGTGATAAATGTATAAAGATAATTTAATTTAATTAAAATGTGTAATTTTAATTATTTGATGTGTGAAAAAATTCACTGGAATGGTTTTGGACCTAACCCATTGTATTATAGAAATGAGTACAAGTGATCCAGGTATAATTAATCATATTACCTTATTATTACCTATTATTTTTTTGGAGTTTAAGCCTCTCAACTATTCGAAATGAATTTTTCTTTTAAAAAGATTTGTAGCAGATTTTACAATCGACAAAATTACCAAAAATGATACATTTGTATTAAAATGATTATAAAAATGAATGCCCTTGTAACTTATCTGTTACAATTTTTTTTTTTTTTTTTTTTTTATAACCTCAAATAACAGCTGATAAAGTAGATATTCATTATACAGCGCATGTATACAAATTTAAATGAGAAACAAATATTTTATCAGAAAGTATACACCTACACGTCGTAGTATAGTTACCGTTACCACAAGTAAGACTTTTTTCTTTGTTTTCATTAGATCGATCCACACCCCAAAAAAATAATTTCATTCTATGTTCAACAAATTTAAGAGTTTTGTAAGTATTAATTTATCGTTAAATATTTTAAAAATATAATATTAAATATAGATGTCATTAAATGCTTTAGTAAGCTTAGTAAAAAAATTGGTCCGGTTAGTCATTATAAATATTCTCTTATCTCATTGAATAATTAAAATGTCTTAACTACTGTGGAAATACATTTGTAGTCATTGTTTATTCATTCATTTATATGCTAACTGCACTTAAAGTTACATTTCAAATCCTTTGGATTTAAATGATCAAAAATCATGTTTACTTGTATTTGATTCAATTAAAAAAAAATCCTTCTAATAATTTTAATTTTTGAGTGGCTGGTTCTTAAAAATTGATAAAAAAAAATGTACAACGGTATCAACAACTGATTACCAGAAAGTATCATGTTTAATGTTTACACTTTTATGTTATAGCGTATTATGTAATTAATTCAATTATTCCATTAAAAAAACCTTAAAATAACCATCAAAAACTGCGATAATATAGTCTACAGAATTATAAATATAGAAAATGTGATCGACTTAAATTACTAAAAATTAATTATTTTTGCATTATTAATTTGTGTTAATGTTATGCGGACGATTTAGGATGATCACGGGTTTAGGATTTTTGGATTTCGAAATCATAACATATTGCTTTAAAAGATATCGGAATTGGGATTCGATAAAATCGATACCATAAGAATCTATCAACCGGTTCCAGTTGCACTAAAAAAAAAAAAAATCTCAAGGATAAAAATATCCCTCCCCCCTTTGGTAAAATGCGACTAAACCACTTCCGCCGTTTCGGAGGAAAAGTTTCCCCGTTATAACTGTTGCCCCTGACAGTCTATAATAATGGTCGTATTTATAATGGATAAGTACTTATGAATAAGTATTGCTTAAGCTACATAGGCGCACATTTAGTATAAAACTTAGGAGTGTTAAAATTATTCACCCCAAGATGATTAGAGGGAAACAAAACCCCCCACAAACTCCCGACAACAATGGTTCCCAACCTTTTTTATCCTACGCCCCCTGGTAAATTTTCAAAAATGTAATTTCCCTCCCCCCCTTGAATTAGAGTTTATGCGATTTTTAGTCATTCAAATCGAACTTTGTACCTATCACTATTAGATTAAATGCGAAAAGGTCTATCCGTTATCATTACAAAATATAATTGTTATCGATGTGGAATAATCTGAAAATATAATAAATATATTATAGTGATTTCAATTTTACACATTGTAAATGTAAAATAATATAATCATTTTTGTAAATTTATCATCACTATATTCCCCCCCCCGCAGCCCAACTCTAAATCCCACCGAGGGGAATTCTCCCCGGGTTGAGAACCACTACCCTACAATTACTTGGCACAAAATGTTTTAGTGTTACCATTTTATTATAAATATAGCAATTCTCTATATTATTAAAAAACACCACTATTTTTAATTAATAAGCGATCAAACCTGTAGACAGTAAACAAAACCAAAATTCTTAATGATATTCCAGCAATAAACTTGACCATCATCACAGTATCACATGCATAGGTAATATAAACACAAATACCCAATACTCTTACAGCATACATACATGTATAACATATGTATGTAAATTGTACGTTCATGGCATTAGTGCGTTACCAATGCAAACTGGAGTTTACTCTTTCTTATAAATGCAAAACAACCTCTTATAACAATAATATTTCTACTTCAAAATAAACCGGGGGTGCTAACCGGGGATTCATAGACGAGACTTCGGCCTGGGAAAACAATAAACTATCATTCGATTACTAAGTGTACAAAAAGTCGGTCGAGACATACCTTTAGCATTGATTTTAGTTAGTTATTACAAATGTGTTTATTTGTTAATCTGTCGAAAAAAAAAAAATAATAATAATAACCAATAGTTTCAGAATTACTATTCGGCACATGTTCGATACGGAAGATAATGGTTTTACGGGTAAAATTGATTCGTACGTCGATGTCGATAACGATCGCCCCGGTCTAAAAGTCTTCCGCGCGGGGAGGGCGCTGTGCCGAAACGGTATAGCTCCGTGCTCATTGTACCTATCGGATTTCGTGTTTTCATCCGGCAAAATCGAACCGATCAAAACCGATCGCACCGGGTCCGGCGTGGGCGGATGATCGACGTTCAACGCGTCTCCCCACCGCCTACGCGCACGCACACACGAACGTTTCGCACGTAATTTGCGTAGTTCACGATGTACCGGCTGGTCATATTCTCGGACCACACTAGCGCGCGCTAGATGGCGCGTTACGGTTATGGTACGGTTTCCTGGACGCTGGACATGTCCCACCACTGCATTGTCACATACGGCCCCACATCGTAATATTTAAACAAATTAACAAATAGTTCGTACACAGAAATAAATAGATAAATAGACGAATAAATAAATGATTAGCCCGGAGTGTTATTGTATGTGTAAAGCACGACCGGTTTCGAATTAAAAATTCATCATCGATGTACGTGCAAAGTCGTGATCTTGCTTCTCGCTACAAACAAGATCATCAAAGTCATCGTATACATGCCTGATATTGTTTTAAAAACATGAAATGGCACTTATTTTACGTATAATAAAATGTTTGTACGTCTAAAACATGCTGAGTGATGTCCATCTATTAACTGTCCCTGTTCCCGTAGCCTACACTGTATTTATCGGGAGAAAGATCAAACGGTACATTTATTCGAACTATTTCGATGAATCGTCACCGTTTCTCTCGATTTTTGATCAATTTCGATTCATTACCGAGCGTAACATTTTGGAGCGTATAATTTTTGCAGTACATTATTTTTTATCGACTACTAGTTTGATATTATTAACTTTGTTACTGATAATATGTTTAAAACTCCACAAGCGTGGTTGTATGTTGATTATTAGAAAAACATTGTTGAGAAGGATGTTTGATTCTCGGTCCCTTATAGAACGTAATTTTAATATTTCTCCCGGGTATAAATTTCCTAGTTTCGCCTCTGCGTATACACGTGTGGGATGACTATCCACTCCGTTTAAAACGTGATCGTTCTGTTTTTCCGGTATTGCGTTTGTTCATGTCTTGATAAACTTCTACCGGAATGCACAATTTTTTTTTATAGAAACACCCAAAACTATCATTAAAGACAAAAGGATTGGCAAATGTGGAAAAAACACACTATTGAAACCTTAAACAGTAATAACATGAATTAATTTTTTTAATTTTTTTTTATCACATTTTTATTAAATATAAAATAATCAAGTGTACTTATTTTCCTGAACATTTTGAGTTTTAATATGTTTTTTAATTGAACATGTTAAACCAAATTTAAGTAAAAATAAAATGTAAGTGACTTTTTCCTCTCACTTGTTTTTCATTATGCTTTATAATGCTAAACTTTTGGTGGTCTGTTTCGACCCCATAATACTATAAGACTTCTAAATGCGTAGGTATACTTGTTCGTTCTACGGTTGAACCTTAACCTACTATAATATATAATACTATAACTATAGTAATATAGTATGCTATAGTATATCGAATATAAGATATATTTTGTGATTCAATGTAGAGATGTATTCGATGTAGAGACATGGTAGGGCTAACTTTGTTGGAATTCGTGTTAGAAACAGATTTCTTGAGGTTTGGTGGTGGTTTCTTCTTTCAGGACTGTGTAGTCTAACCCGAAAAACGAAACCACTGGCCACCATATATTAAAGAACAGCCACCCTATCTACTCGGCTACAAGACCCAATCCTCCCCTATTTATCATTACTAAATGCTACACAATCTGTAAATAGTTATTTCAATGGCCTAATTATAAGGATATAAGTCATTATGGCGGTCGCCAGTTCAGTGAAACGGTCGATCTACAGTACAGTTTCAATCGCAACATGAAAAGTTATCGGTGAAAAGGACGGGTAGATTAACTGCATATATTGAGCCAGATTTCATTAAAAATAGTTAATAGTAACATTTTCTACTGCAGCCATTACAAATCTTTCAACTTAACTGATAAACTTAAAAAATTGCAAAAACGATTCTTATACGTATGTTGGCTTTTAAGTTGGACAATTTGGTAATAATGCCGATTAAAATATAATTGATTTCTGTAAAAATATTATTAGAAGTTATCCCTTTTAACGTTTTCTCAATCAACTTACGTTCCAAATCATTATTTCAACTGTTAAACAAAGCTATATCTCTCCTTTAGCTCCGGCCAACCGAATATTAAACGAATGTAATGAAATACAGGTTGATTATTTTTAAAATCAAATTAATTTTTATATGCATTATTATTTTCATAAGTTAATATTGCCATCATGTATTTAATTTGTTTTATTGTTTTTACATTACTCATACTATACTATATAACTGACTCGTTACTTTTGAATGTCACGTTGTTAAACAAATAAATAGAGTTTTACAAAAATTTGTGAATTTATGATGCTTAAAATGTTAACGTGCGTTTGTTTTGAAACTGTACGCATAGCATAACGCGGTGTACGCCAAAAATGAAAAAACATAATCTATTTTAAATTTTGTTGATGGTAACTAAACAAACATGATACTGATAGTAAATATACTATACTATACTATACTGATGTAAATATAATATGATATGATCATTTATCTTTATTATAAAAAATAAAAAAAATCAGAAAAATAGTAACGAATAGAAATAGGGCTTGAAAGCCAACGAAGCTTTTAATTTAAATTATATATTATGAACCCATGGTACTAATGAACTTTAAAAGGATGGTCGTTTTATTAATCACGCTTATGTGTGGTTAATTGCGTACAACATTATTGAGTTATGGTAACATTAAATTATATTATTACGAAATAATTGATATATAATACCAGTTTATATTAAAAATTCTATATTTTTAATGATATGAGCTTTTTTTGCAAATAAAGAACCATCTTAAGTCCTAGAACTCTTTTAGTCACAACTTCATCATATACACTACATAAATAATTATAATTATTATTTGTTGCGAGCAAAAGATTTAATTATTAATAACCGTCGGTTTTACTGATCTTGTTTTCTCAAATCAGTCATGCCTATATATAAATTGTAAAGAATTTATCAATGATCAGTCGATACAACTCTAACACTTAGATACGAAATGTTAATCAATTCGAAAATCTTTAAATTCTTTAATATGTAATTATATTCAATGGAAAAATCATGTTTATGGGTATTCATTAATTATAATTTAATTATAAATAATGTTAATTACATAAAAATTATTTAGTTTAATGTGTAGTTCTTAACAACACCAATAACATGAATAAATAATAACAATTTCAAGTGCTATATATTGTTTGTTTTAATTGTAAACAAATTTACATACAAATTAATATTCTTGCAAGTTAATTATTTATTGCTTAAGAGTTTAAATACGTCTGCTATACTCAGTTTTAGGTCATTGTAGTTAAACTATTCGGGTGCATGTGTTGATAAGCTATCAAAGCATTCGAAACTACTGAAAAACGAATTTAGACTACAGATTATTGTTTAGATAAAGTTCGGAAATGTGATCTGTATAATATTAATATGTTTTTCGAAAAATAATTTATTTTTTCTAACAAAAACAAAACGTTTAAATATTTAATGGGTATTTATGCATAATATACTATTTGTATGCAACATGAATCAAATAAATGTATGTTCAACCTGAAAAATTCTGTGATCACTGTAAATTATTTGTGTGTAAAGGTTATACAATAATGTTATTATATAAAAATATAATTGGTTATTTATCAACAATATTGTCAGGATATTATAGCAATAATGTTTGTAACAAAGTTTAATTTTAATTTTGATTAATTATGATTGTTTTTATTTTTATACCGAGTACACATTGACCGTACGTACGTATGTATACACCTTCATAGTCGTGATAAATTAAGTAATATAATACTATGCGGAAATTATGAGTTTATAAAAAAAGAATTCTGCGATAACAGTTGTTAAAAATCCTACACAGGTATAGTTATCATATATCATATAAAACGATTTTAAACGTATGGACTGTTAAATGTTTAAATTACATTACATCACCGTAAACTCGTTATTATATCGATCGATTTGTTTCAAGTTAGAACTATACACAATGGTATATACAACAATGAGAATAGCATAAATAAGTTATTTTTGTATTATATTTTACTGTATTTACTTGACAAAGAGATTTATCGATATTACATAATACATCGTATGTATTTTTTACTAAAACAATCGGCATCAATATTATATGTTATGGTGAAAATAATATGTGTTATGTTGACCATTGTCACAGTTGTGTGTTAAATTAGATAAAAATAAGTAAATTTAATCATTAAAATAATATTATTGTTTTTTTCTATATTTTCCCAAATGTGTATACGTCACTGATGACATTCGGTTACTCATATTATGGGAACACAATACATTATTATTGTTATCGTACATCAATATCCCTCCAAGGCGTTTTGTTCTACGCTAACTTTTTAAATACAATTATATGTGTTGGTCACATAAACGTATAAGCTCATTAAAATATATCTATTTTCTCTGCTAAAATAGAAGTGCTTACGAAGAACAATAATTCACTGTATAGCTATTATAGACTAAGAATTTATCGCCGTTCAATTTCAAATAGCTATGGTACACTATGTAGTCATGTTTATTGATATATCCATTTGGTTTCGTTAGTGTTCGAATTCTATAGAAAATTTATGGAAACGTACTAGGTACTTCGTTTAAGTGTACAATAATCTAGTGTAATATTATCATGTGACGTAGACAGCGCAGATGACACCTCCCCTCTATGTATGCTACATTGATTGTGTGTTATGATGAATCTCACGTGTGTGGTATATTTTTTGTTACATATTATCGTTCATAGACTGTATTATAATTAAATACGTTACTCTGAAATGCAATATGCAGATAAACATAATTTTTCTATATCAATGTTTATAACAATTTATTAGTGTTCAACAAAATATTTTCATAGTATCATTAATTGTGTTTTATAATATTACTATTTTTATAAATATATCTAATAAATTAACAGTAACATTTTTCATTGGCATAGCTATTCCGATATAATATACAATACATAAGTATACATCAATGCAAATGCAAGCCTCTTGGTAACACGTTAACCGCATACGATTCTTTTCAACAATTGGTTAGACGAAACCATATTCGTTTAAACGTACAAACTCTATTGCATCTATAATAGCTTACAATTAAAGAGGAGAAAAGAAAAAGGAAGAAGACAGGAAAGAAACAAAAGGGTATGAAGAAAAGGAATAAGAAGAGGAGGATAAGATTAGATATAGAGAGTGACGGATAATGAGAGTGATGGATATAGAATTGGATTAATTACTTACTTCCTTGTCTAAGGGAGGACTTTCAGGGTCATAAAAGTTCAAGAACCGATCAGTGCAACTGGATAATCTTGAAAGCTAAGTAAAACAGCACATACTTGTTCTTTTTCTATGAGTTCTTATCCGTTTCGAATGTTGGATATCATAATTGTAATATCATTCCTGTCAAGTGATGCCCAAAATAACTCAACCGATGTTATATTGTACCAGCCGCGAAGATTCTTCATCTAAGATATTCGTCTTCTTCATACTTGTTAAATAGCTTATATTCGGATGTCCATGAACTAGACACTGATGATTACTGTAGGAGTAGAGTGCGGTTTAAATTAAGTGAAACAGACACAATTTTAGTGAACTATGCTGGGTACTTTTTAATACCCGCACAGAAAACGCAAATTGTAAAGTTTGATTAAAAGATTAAGCAATCGGACAGTCGGTATACGCACTTATGACCTATGATTAAAAGCACCGAGAAAATCGTTTTGGATCCATGTTATATAATAAAGTATGGTGGGACGGACTTTGGTCCGGTTCTTTGAGGGTTTTACCTACTTATGATATTGTTGAGATAGATCTTTATTTGAATATTATTATCTGTGCGCGTATCGATAGATTCGTTATTTATTGGTTTATAACATGTTACATAGTCAAATGATTAACATCTTTATTATATTTTCGTAAAATAATGAATACTATATAGCCATCCCTTGCATCCCCATGCTGTATTAATAATTCACTCTCAAATCGTCCAAGCAAAAAAAATATTGTAATCGATGCGCAGTAAAGAAACCTGCAAGAATACTAAAACAAGATCGATGACGTGATATTATCGTAGGATAATCAAAATAAATACAAAATAACATAATTTTAAAGTTATGTATTTCATTTACATGCAATAAAAAAATAAAACAATTTACACATTAAATATTTTACATAACCAGCAACATATCTGATTTTTTTTTTAGAAAAAGCGTTTATTGAATATTTAAAATCTATACATCGTTTATAAAATAAATCAATTAGTAAATTAGAATGAAAAAACGGGCGAAAAAGATTGAAGAAGACTCACAGCTGAGCCATATTACTCTATACTATACAACACAATTTATAATTTACTGTTTAGTTAGTTTATGCACCAGATTCGTTTAAACCGAAAACCATTTTATTAAAATTACAAGTATAATGAAATAATTCGCCCACAAATTTGATCCCATTAATTATACGGCACACTTGATCCAAATGACATCGAGCGTATAAAAGATTCGCTTGGCATTATTAAAAAGTTAACTGAGTTTCTTATAATTTACTTTTCGAGTTTCAAGAAGTTGTGCTAACTTTTTAGTGGGTGACACCATTTGAAAACAAAATTTTTCCGGAGCGTATCTTAAAGTTCTCTAATGTAAACTAATCGTTAAAAATTATAAATTTAATTGTATATTACCCTAGCAGGAATGTCTATTTCTTAAATCGTTTAATTTTATGACTTTGTCCGAGAACAAGTGTTCACACACTTTTCACAGGTTCCATGGCAAACTAACGTCAACACACGATACCCTCATAACTAAATTACGGTACAACGCACTCTCGGTTAATCAAAATAAACGTTTTAAGACGATAAATCCGCATAAAGAATACATTGTATAAATATTAGTTTTAACGGTTGACGAGGGATTTTTGTTTTCCTAGACAAGATAGGTAACGGTAAATCTTCTAAAGTGACGTGCTCTAACGGAATCTTAACGATGTCAGCCCTAACAGGTTAAACGGTCGGACAGTTTACGCTTAAATCATATCCGCTCGATAGAGTTACGAAGCGTACTACTTCATACGTGAAGTATAGCGGTCGGCCATTTCGGTCCCTAAGTAGCTGGTACGGGTGGCACGATACAGACAAAACGACTATACCGCTGAAAATTTTAACTAATAAACGCGCATGTGCGGCGGTGACACCGAGGATCACTGGGTTATGCTATTCCATCCAACTTCGTCGCACTGTTCAAGGACGGGAGCTGACGGGACTCGGGTGGTCTTGTGTTCCCATGCTGGTGCAGAAAGGATGCGCCGCACGCAAGTGCGGTGCATCCATCGCAACCAGGTCAACGTTCCTCGGGTATCCGATCGGTCCCGTCGTCCCGGCGATGGTCACGTCTCCGGGAGTCCGGCGGCCTGAGGTCGGGCATGCTCGTCCGAGACACAAGCGGCCGATCGAGCGCGGGTGGCGTGGCGTACCACACGGATGCGGACTTCCTCATACCACGGTCCTTACACCGGCGATGCTCCTGCTCCTGTTGCGGTAACGGTCCCTTCAGCAGCTGCCCTCGCACCGTCGCTTCGCCCGCCCACAATGTGGCACCGCAGCCGCCGCCAGTCACGTCCCGGTGCTGGTGCTCGTCGCGGCGGAACTCGTTAATGAGCGCGCGCAAAGTGCTCCGGCGCTCCGGTAACTCGAACGGGTACGACGCCGGCTGCGGCTGAGACCACCGCTCGACCACCGCCACGGGCTGCGAACGGGCCGGTGGCACCGCGAGTGACTTCTTCTCACGCAACGTGCACCACACTTCGTTCATTGCCCACTGCAAGTTCTGCTTGTTGACGAACGATTCAGGTCTGGCCGTGATACCGATCGGCGAGCTACGGAAAAAAAAATACCATTATGCAATTCATCAAAGCGGCATCTCAATATTACCCATTAAAATTTAAATGCAATCTTTTCAAAATTAAATGTTTCACTCGTGATATCTATTGAGCATTGTAATTTATTTTAATGGATGTAGAGGATTGCAGGATAATTGGAGTATGATATTAGTCGCCTCCTCATGGTATTTTATGGGTGATCCTAAATGGTTCTTAATTTTTATTCAACTTTTAACAGTTTTATTAAAATCTAAACGGAACGAAATTATATAATATGGCAACATACGTGTAGTTTAAGTACATGATTTTTTGTTATACAATCACCATTGGTACACGGCAGTGCGCGCCGGGCATGAGAAGAATTGTCCGACAGAATTGAACAGAGGCGTAGGTAAGGGGGGAGGAGTTGGAGGGTTCAAACCCCCATTTGCGAAAATCCCAGATAGTAAATAAATATATTATAATAAAACTAATTATTCTTCAACCTCTACCATCATAAATAAATTACCAATTAAAGATCTCACGAATGAAGCCCATAAACGGATTATAAAAATATGACAAAATCACTGGGATTCAATTTCCTCTAGCAACAAACTCAGAAACATAAAAAAAACTGTATCCAAATGGGCATATCCAGAGAACGCATCAAGGAGAGAACAGATAATCATAAACAGATCCAGAAGGCCATTCCCATATCACTCACTCATATCTGGTAACTAAGCAAACCCCCCCTTCGTGTGACACATGTAATGGATTGCCCCAAATTCTCAACCTCACGTTTTCTTCTCAATAATTCAAGATCACTCGAAGAAACCCTCAGTCAACATAACTCCGGCAACATTTTTAAATTTTTCAAAAAAATAGATTTAGATAAAAAACTTTAAATATTATAATGTTTCACATTGTATTCCTATAATAATAAAATAATGTCATCTTTTATATTGTAAAACTAACATTTTGTAATTATAGGCTAATAATCTTTGTAATTGAAGCCTTTATATTTATAAAAAAAAAAACTAATTATTACCTAAATATATCAAACCCCCTCCCTCCCATAAATTATCTTTACCTACGCTCTTGGAATCGGATGTAACTACATTATTATGTACATAAATACATTTACGATAGAAAATAATTGTTCTTCGGTAGTTATAAACTAGCGTTTCCCAACCTATGGGTTATAAAATAATTTTGACGGGTCGCTATTCGTAAACTAATGATGAGAAAAATATTTTATTTATCAAAATACAATTATTTTTATCAGAATTAAGCTTGGCAGTATTGCGCTAAAATATATGATACAATTCTTTATAATTCAATTATTTGTGTTGTTATGATATCAAAGCGTACTAGGTTTTTTTGAAGGGTCGTCTCAATACAAAGGACATTTATGGGCCACCTTAGCATAAAGGTTGGAAGATACTGATAAAGACTGATATATACTTAGTCACTGATTCGTTGAATCAAATTCAATTATAATACTTCGGATTTTTAATGGAGCGATTATTAGATTGTCTTGCTGTAAATCATAAATGTTTAACTATTGTTGTTCCTCACAATTTCTCGCTTTACTTTAGTAAATTGTTAAGTAAACGAGAAGTATAATTTTTTGAAAAACCTAATTAATAATATTTAGGCTGAACAGAGTGTTTTAAATAGATTAAAATAAGATTACATAAACACGAGTCAAAACGGTCAACTAAGCGTTTACCGAAAGTGATACGGTCGATATCAATCGTTGTTTTCAAATCTAAGAGCTCACATCAACATAACCGAATCTATACGGGTAGTTTTTCTCCCGAAAAATATTTCGACGGCGTTAACCTGCATCAGTGCACTCACTTTTGGTATACGCCGCATATGATGGTCCGCCACCTGCCGGACGCTGAATTCGCCACCACTGTTCTGACCGCATTACGGAATCGGTCAATCGGCCGCAGCTGCCGTTCGAACACCTCGCTGCCACTACTGCAAATGCTGCCGTCCGGCAACACTGGTGCCACGTAAAAGTCCGACATCAGTCGACGCTCCCAGATCTTCGATTTTCTACCCACTGCAACGACAAAAACGAACTGACGTATTATGTTAACAGAACGTGTGCACTGCAGAGTTAATCGACGCAGCGGCAAGCCAATGACCCGAACCGGACGACAGTTATTTCGGCAACCGAATCAAACCGAGTCCAGTTCGAAATCTGTAGATCGAACTGCAACACTGCCCACTGGTGTTGTGTTCGTAATACAATGATCAATTCGTGATAAAGATAATATCAAGTGATGACGTGAATTATTTACAAAGACTCGTTGTCAATAGTTGGCACGAGAAGAGATAATCATCGTGCCATGGCGTTTTTACAGCTCAATAAAATTGAAAACAATCTATAAAACTCTAGCGGTTTTTGAAATTTATTATGTTCAACATTGAATATAATCCAGTTTGTTGCAGTTTCATTATACATATAATAGGTATTGTAGTAGAAAATTTAACGAAGAAAATGTTTAACTATGCAACAAAATCTAATCTAAAAACCAAATTTATTTTTCAAGAGTATATGAACAATGAATTGCTACGTTATTTCGTTTACATTACTTTGTTAATTTAACATATTTTTGAAAGTCTCATTTGTAGTTAATAATATTTAGTGTTTCGAAATACCTATTTTGCATGATGCATAACTACATTGCTTGGTAATCCGTATTGTAATCGTGTGCATCACAATACCACGTATGTATTATCTGAATCAGCAATAGTCCATTTATATTTTATGCGTTTTACATTTAATCTGTTTTCATGTAAACATTAATTTAATAAAGTGAATTGGAAATTCAAATTTGAACTTAAGGTGGTTTCAGTCGGTCATTTCCTAAGGAGTTTTGTATAGGCTACCCATCAGTTCCGATAATATTTGAGTTGAGAGTGTGTGCGAAGTAAATGAATGTTGGTGTGTGTGTTCGCTTATACGGATGCGACCCGCTTGCATTCCCAAAATAACCGATTATACTACTGTACCCTGCGTCAACCCGCTGACCGTATATTTATTAGCAAACACTAATGACTTATCCATACACAACGCTATATTAATTTTCTAATAAATTTACTATATATTTCTTATTTATATTATTATCATTATTATTTATTACGTACACATAATTTACGTCGATTGAAAAGATTGGGAATCGATGCACAAATTGATCAATTCGAATACAAAATTTATATTAACAATATGCATTTTATTAATTTTTTAAAAATACATCATAAATAAAATATCTAATTATTCATACTTATATACATACATTAATTAGTATATAAGTATATTATTTATTATAATTATAAAATTGAAGAATAATAATAATTAAACCCCTAAAATAGCAAAACAATATTTTTAGTATGTAGATATTATAAAAGATTATTTATAAAACAACAGTTCTTTTGCAGATTTATAAACTAAATCATTGAAAATGTTCGATGGAAATGTAAAGAAAAAAGAAAACTGTAATTTAAAATTACATAAAAAACCAGAATTGAACTAAACAATCGACGTAGTCGATGTGTCGGTGTCCGAAAGGAAATATGTAGTTGTGTAGGTATTGTGAATATACTGTATGGTCATATAATATAATGTATACGGTGGATCTCTCGGTGATAATTTAAACATATAAAATTCTTACTTTTTCTATTTGAATTTCAGACTAAATTGTATTTATAGAGTTGTAGTTATTACTTATTATCTAACTTACTAATTACGGTTATATATATACAAGTATGGAATTCGTAGGTAATATGTGGGATTGTGGTAGCGCTTATGGTGGACGGTCGGTAGGAACATCGCTATCGCTTGAAACACCCGGGGTGCGATTGGGGGTACAACGTTTTCGCATTCACAAGCAAATGTCAGAATAATTCAATTATGAAAAAATCTTGGAATACTTTTCGAGTAAAAACATGCCTCAGCTATGATCATTTTGTTAGACTTGGGCCGCGACGATTTTAATTATGTAAATATCCTATAATTTCTAAACGTCTTTTCTAGAGAATGGTCGAAGCTTTTTTTCTAAGTATATTTTTTAACAAATTATATTAATTATTGAAAATGTTGAAAAATAGAAAAAATTGCGTTGTATGTAAATGTCATAAAAAGTTGAGATTTTGATAAATGCTCCAACCGTTCTCTAAAAGAGATAATATACAATTATTGGACTTTTACTGAATTAAATTCGGCCCAGCACAAGTCCCAAAATGTTGTCAGACATATTTGTCTTATATTCATGTATTTATGATGGGCTAGAATCACCTTAATGTATGTATAATACGTATTATATATAGCAATATTCAAAACAATAACTAATATTAATTAATTTCGTTAAAAACCAATCAAGTTTGAAATTGTAGTCCGAAATAATTAAGACGATTAACTTTCATCTTCATTTGATTACCCAATTAAAAATATTAATAATTTGAAATTTATATAGTGACATTTTTTTTTAATTTGAATAAATTTTTCTTCTTATTTTTTAAATTGTTACTTCAATTATTAGTACATTAAAATATCAGTGAGGGCTAAAAGTTTATCGTAAGTTTCTAAATTATACTTAAAATATTTGTGTACAATTATATTTACAATTCAGTGATTTTTTTTGGTTGTGAGCAATATAATGAATCGTTATTAACAACGAACGTTAATACTCGTCATAAACGTTTCTATCAAATTCATACGATGTCCGTATTTTATTAGTAAAAAACGTGTAGTTTTAATAATTTAGTTATAATAATTAATAAACTATGTATGTTTACGTAAAAAATGTTTCTGTATATATAATATTACGATTCATTAAATAAATACAATAAAATAAAAGTACCACGTTTAGTTACACACTTTATTAAAATAAAGTTCATTAACACAATCATGGACGATAATCAAAAACAATATGATGAACGCTCGCTGTTAACTAAGATATACGATTACATGACTAAATCTGATATAACAATATATATTTATTATTATTATTAATTTATATATAAATTGGTTATCATAGCAATATTTTAATCGTTTTGGCAATTGCTAAAATAAAATAATATTTGTCTTCATTTTCAATTTTGTATTAAAAAAAAAAAAAAACTTAATAAAACCATAACGTGATATTCAAAGGGTTATATTTGTGTTAAATTAAATTTTTTGTATTTCACTTAAAATCTTCTTAAATCTTCTAAATTTACCATAATTAAAAATTTTTTATCTTTTAAATAGAAATGCTAAAATTATTTTAATTATTATTTTTCAGGGAATTAAACAATAGAGATAAATATATGGTTTTGACTACTAATGTTAATCACAGAAATGTAATAATGTATGTGTATATTGCCAAAAAAATGTTATTATATGATTACAATCGAGTTCCTTTTTTTTTTCACCCAAACCATCGCAATAGGCAAGTTCAATTGTTTGTATTTATAGTTTGTAAAATATATATATTATCTGGGTAGAATAGTAATCCTGATAAGTGATAAGCTAAAATAAGAACTCTGACCCATGATTTCTCGATAAGGTTTTTAACATTTTCATCGTAGGTATAAGTCAAAAATATATTATTGTACGACATGCATTAATCGTCATTATTATTATTACAAAATAGAATTTGTATTAATATATTAAGTATAATACAACCTAATTTTTTTTAGAATAAATAAATAATTATTTTAATTTAGGTATGTGTATACTTCTACGTGTTACATCAAGTGTAATATTAATATATTAACACATATGTTGATATTATGATTATAGATTAATATATTTTCAACAATTTGTGTAATGCCAATTATCATATTAAAATAATATATATTATAGTATATGATTATGTCTTTATTACGTAAATTGTCAATATATTATCAATATTTATAATCAATCAATATATTTGTACATCAATGTTAAAATATATTATATCTTAATGTGGAAAAATAATTAGTGTTGGTTAAATATTCAAAAATGGAAGTAATAATATGTGTTCTTAACTTTTGATATTCGAATTAATAAAATAATAAAACGTATTCTTACTGGTATTTTTACGATGATCACTGGGAACTTCCATTCCATTTTTGCGAAGTACTTCTAGAAAATCGTACTTCATGCTGCTCAGTTCAGACTTAACTTCGTTAATATCATCTTCAGTTACATCCATATTTTCCATTTCTCGATGTTTCATTGAAACATAGCGCCAAATAAGTGCCCGCATTACAGTTGCGAATTCATTCTCTCTTTGATTTTTATTTATGTTATAATCAGCATTTTTATCCTTAAACGAGTTTAATAATGTAAATTTATTCATTATAATAAAGTTAAAAATTATGTGTATAAAGGAATTACTATGGTATAATATATAATAATCTAATCAGAATATCAACTAAGAATTTTGTGATACTCGTTATATATTGTTAAATATGTAAATGTTGTAAATTACATAATATTGGTAAACTGAGATTCATTTACATTATCGTCATTCAAATTCATTGATTTATTATTCATAATAATTAATAGGTAATCATGTATAATACAAAAGTAATTATTTTATATTATTCATTAATATGATTTACAATCATATAACCACCTCCTTTAAAAGTTTACTGAATACAACTATGATTAATAATATTATCAGACAAATTAATACATACACATACGGCAGCAAGGTAACGTTATATTTCTTTTATTTTATTGCAATTATTATTTTTATGTTCTAACGAAAAAAAGTTGTACTATGCAAAAAAAATACGAGATAAATTACTATTCTGACTTTTTATTAAAATACAATTTGTATTTTTATGTTTTTCTATTATTATTTTCAATCAATTTCTCAAAATCCGTTAATCAAACATTTTAATAAAAGAAGATTGAATTTTAAAATGTTTTAGAAATAATTAATTAGTTCAAATTGTACAGTTTTATATTCATTGAACATTAAATGGATTATTTTGAATGTTATTTTTAATATTTAAAAAATAATTTAACAAGCTTGTTATTCATCTTCATACGATTTTAGAAACATAAAATTATATTTTTTTCCTTAACAATTATAAACTCGCACCCTAACAATATCAAGTTATAATTTTATACTGTAGTAGTTATTATGTTATCATAAAAGCAAAATATTACTTGAGACCAAGGAATTATTTTTGGAGTTTCCAATAAAAAACAAAAAAGCTTCTTGAATTGTTTTAGCGTAGGATAGACATTATAAGGTGAGGGAAGTGTTGGTGTTTCTTCGAAACAACTCAGCCAAAGCTTTGATCTGGAAAATTTCCATTCTATATCTGATTGACCCTGTTTATGAAGTAAAATGTTAGTAAAATATATCATATGAATATTACAAAATAATTTACCTCTATGACAGAATAAGAGTTAGACATCATAGCGATGAGCAGGTTCAAAAGAATGGTTACATTAATGACCGAGTAAGTAGCGAATATAAAAAGTGCCCAAACTCTCGTGTAAGAATTCATACCCGGTAGATCGAAAGTTTCTAAATCGACTTCGCCAAAACCAGTCCAAAATAAAGTTTGTATAGATTCAAACACACTACAAAAAAATATATAAACTATATTATATAGAGTTAACCATTAGTTAACTCTAATAACCAGCTTTGTAATTAATAAAATTGTAAAACTCTATTACTTCACTATATAGTAAATTAATAAATAGATACTGCGTCACATGATTATTATTTTTACAAAATTATACGTATTAGCTTTGGCACGAATCACATTTAAATAATTTTAACATAGTCCGGATCATCATAGGATGGCATTATTATTTCGATCACGTTGCATGAGTGATATCATATAAAATAAGATTTTTCTCGACTTAGCTATTTTATTCTTATCCAATATCTATAATAAGTAGTCACCTTTTAAGCCAATTAAAATTATTTGTTTTATTTTTTATTTTTAATTAATTGAGAAAAAAAAATTGCTATTTATTATTTTATAATACTAATGTTTTAAAACATTCACTGTTCAATAATTGTTTGATTTTTGATGCTTGCGTACATATATATTCAATATAAATTGATTATTCTCGACGAGTTTCACTATTACGAGTACTCGTAATTGTAACATATGAATTCATTAAATGTGCTATTGAATATTAATTATTTTCAAAGTGTTCATATAAAAATGTTAGACATATATCTATAAAGGGCTGTCTGTGGAAAACTTGTTTCTAAAATATTTATTCACAACAAATTGTTGAGAATAACATAAATAAACATGTAAAAATATGTTTTCATTATTTAGTTAATATAATAGTAAAACAATAATTATTTAATTATTGATTTATGTTTAGTATTTTTTATGAAGTTCTAAAAATGGTTATAATATTGTTTTCGTTATAAATAAAAATAAAAATTAATAAATCTATATTATTAATAAACAATAATAATCTGTTATTGGAGTAAATATAAAATTATGACCTTGGACTAAAAAAAATACTTAATTTTATATTACGTTAATGACGTTATTAGATTTAAATATTTTAATTAGTAATTAGTAATTACTTAATGATAAAGTACATTTGGGGTTGATATTACTTTCACAATAAATATTGTTTGAAATAATTTATGATATAGTGAAATATGATTTATTTTCATTCCTTAATATATTATCTATAAAATTTATCTACAATGTGGATTACATTTTATAATGCGTGTTATTTTAGCGCGTTTATATGTTATAATAAAGTTTTTAAAGGCGCAAATAGGTAAATCTTTGGACTTAACTCTTAAACTGAGGATAGTTTTAAAATTAATTATTAAACACTACAATTATAACCTGACCGTTGAAATTATATTATTATTCTGAAACATAAAAAATGTACTATTATAATATCTAAATTTATAAAAATTTTTTTTTTTTTAGTTTTTACAACTTTAATAATGTATACTTGTGTTTTTCTATTCTAAAAATGATATTAAAATTCGCTAGGATATAAAATAAATAGTTTAAAATTATTTTTTAACTATTGTTAATAATAATATAAACAGTTAAATATTTTCAACTCCTTTATTTATTCGTAAACAATATTATAATCATATTTATTTTATAAGCTACTATAACTTATTATTTTCTCTACTGACGTTTAAAACTAATTTATGATTCAACCTACGATGGTTATAGATTTTTAAAAAGATTTATATTATATTTGTGCTCACTTTCCAAAATTCTTCCATTTTGAGCATGATTCATTGCCTCCATTTTCCATTAAACTGTCACACTTTTTTCGTTCCATATCCGCATAATACCACATTAATTGATTAAGTCCACAAGCAAACGAAAATAATACCAGACTGTAAATACTGAAGAACTTAAGTATATCGATCATAATACGTTTCAGTGACAGCTGTAAAGGTCCTAAATGTGAACTTATTGAACACATGTGAATCAGTTTCAAAGCACTGAAAATTAAATAGTTTACATGAATATATAATACATTTGAGTGAGAAAATTGTTGTGCATCAATATTAACAAAAGAAAAAATGTATTTTCTCGGTACCTAATATATTTCTAAGACTTTGAATTTTATAAGTACTATGAAAACGTAAAAATTATAATGAGATACAGGAGTATGGAAAGAAACGTCTTTTGAAAGTAAGGGGATGGTTTCATGGGGCAAATATTGATTAATTTCAGTATGTGATATGATATAAGTTCTTACTCAAAATATAAGTAAGCAAAAAAAAAAATATTTATATATTTGTAATTCATAGATAATGGCACTGTACCTGAGTATGTTAGCCGCAGCAAATAGTGTATCGGCCACGATTTGTGGATCAAACGTGTCCCATTTTTCCCGGGGAATAAATGCTGACGAAGGATCATAAGTAATTTGCATATTTTCGCTAATATACGCATAAACGCGCAATACAATCACAATCACGTACATTTTGTTCCTTGTGAATTCCACGTAATTCCATGCATTGTGTGCAAGATATCTTTTCAGCCCGTCTTTCCGCACTTCTAAGATTTCTTGCCAAATATACCCTGTAATAAATTTCAACCAATTATATGGGTCCTTGATCCCTGTTAGACTTGTGTACTTTACCAATAACGAAATGCAAGATCAGGAGTTCGATGTACGACGGTCCGTTGCCTCGTTGATGTTGTAACCGCAACTCTAAACTTTTAATCATGGATTCGGACCCAAAAAGCTGTATGAACTGAGTTTCAGCTCTCTGTGATGCGAGTACCAGTAGACCTAGATGAGAAAAATGCAGTATGCGAATATTCAAATAGGTACTTTACAAATATTAAAATCAAACTACGAGAATATTCGGTATTCACCAAAATATAACACTATATGTAGTTTTATGTTTTATATTATAAATACTTTAGACAATAAGCGTAACAAATAGGGACCTGATATTGATGTTTTTAGCGTCAATCATTGGAAAATCACTGATGTCTATAATTTTCCATGTTTTTTTAGCTTAAAATGTAAATATATTGACATACGAATCTATATTATTAGTTTTTATTTTGCATTATTTATTATATATAAATTATAATTATTAATTTAAAAATAAATAAACAATTTTATGCACCTTTTTTAAAGTAATTAAAAAATAGAAAATCGTTGGTAATGTTTTTTGTGTTTTTATGTATTTAATTCATTTTTAGATTATTTTATTGGGATTTTTAGGAAATCCAATACCAAGCCCTATGAATAAAAAACTGTTTAATACCGAGTACGCTATGTTTTTTCTATATAAATATAATGTTACGATGTTACTAATATTCTATCATTTTCACGCTGAGTGCTAATTCGAATTGTTATAAATGTATAAATACTTGATATCTCTCGTTTGATCTTCAAAGCATTACATTATTTCTAAACAATAGTTATTGTGCAATGAAAATCGAATGGTTTTGTTATAATATTCAAAGGACTAGACTAGAGGTGGTTCATCAGAGGATACTTTGAAAATGCGTCTCCCATTAAAAAAAACAGCTACACATATAAATAATAACTATTTAAAAATAAAAATTCATAACAATATTTTTATTTAAATTGAAAATATATTATATCGTTTGCTTTATTTACTATTATAAATTGAAGATTACAAAATCTAAACCATATAAATAATTATTTCGATGGAAATACTATTTTTTAGTCATTTCGACAACGGTCACTGTTTTAGTGAAACTGACGCCCGACAGGCTCAATCGTAACATGTAATGGTTTGGTTTTTTTGAACAGGAGGGGCCGGGGAGAATGGGCCACGTTTTTTAGGTGCTATTGAAACTGGTAAAAATAATCACCATGCCCCATGCCGTCGTTAGTCGCTGTAAGCCATCATCTGCATTTTTCTGGGAGTTCTCAGATAAAAAAGATCGCAGAATTTAATAAGCTTATTAAAAAAAATTAGTATTAAATTAAATTAAAAATATTAACTAAATATTAAATTAAGCATGAAGTATAATTAATTTTCCAATATAAGGGTTTTTCTTGTCCGTTGTTATATGGAGCATATGTTAAACAATTTAAGTCTCCCCAGAATATTTATTACGATCCGTGGACGCCACTGGACCAGACATTATTGTAATGATAATATACAAACCAATATAGAGCAGTGTTTTTTATGAAACTCTAAGAAGGAAATTTTTATAAAATACTCGAGATTGCTCTAAATTCATAACACTGATCAGATACATAAAAATAAAAATATTATAATTCGTATTATCTATTTTTCAAAAAATATTATGTTTCTTCAATTTCATCCTATAAATTCGCTCTAGTATTGAAAACTTTTTCAAAAAGTTTTAATATAAATAAAAAATTAAATATTAATAAATAAATGTTAATTTTATTTTAAGTGTCAACAAATACAATTATCCATTATGCTGATTATATTATTTTTTTATGTATAGATGATATAATTGTTTTAATTAAAAATATTTAAAAAAGTGTTTTTTTTTACATTATAATGTTCAGAATATTCTTAATTTTATTATTTAATATAATTATTTAAGCACATAATTTATTTAAAATATTCACAAAACGGTCATGAAATAATAACAAACATCAGCATTGACTTGTATGGACCCATAAGAAAATAAAATAAAAAGAATAAAAATATAGTTCATAAATTTACTAAACTATATAATTATATATTAGGCGTTTAAAAAATTGTGGCAGGCATATAACCCTGAACTGATAATAATTGAAAATATACTTAATAGTTATTTTTAAAATTAATTAACGTCTGATTTAAGGGGATTGCAAGCCATGGTTTTCTTTCTCTTTCTATCACATGCGCAGTATAAGGATTTAGACATTTTCTATTTCCAACGTGCCAATCAATCTATTAAGGCGATAAAGATTTTGAAAACTAATTTAAACTCTAAAGTCTTTAGACTTCTTTAGTAAAGTCTTCTTTATATCGACTCATATTTTTTAAATTTTGTAATAAACATACCCATAAATTAATTTTATGTTTCCAATTTCTTTAATCTTATTTTGTGAAATTTAATATCATCAACATAATCAAAAAAGTGGGAAAGTCGATCTGAAGAAGACTTTAGGACGATTTCAAATCAGTTTTAAAAATCTTTATCACATCAATAAATCAATCGGTACGCTGGAAATAGAAAATTTCTAAATCCATATACTGCACGTGTGATGGAAAGAGAAAAAAAATTATGGCAATTTCCCTTTAAATAGGTGTATGATTTTATTCATTCGTAAAGACAATTACTCACCTAAATATGAAAGATAAGAAGATGAATGAATCAAAAATTTCATAAATGGTTTTTCCATTACTTTTCCTATTTGAGCACTGGGTGCATATAAGTACACAAGGCAGTAGAATGGAAAGAAATAAACAATTTTCATAATTTGAATTATTTGTTTATAAAGTCGTAAACGGCGAAATCCTGGAAGTCCTTCATACCAAACGGTGGCCAAAAATTGCTGTATATAGGGGTGAGCGACAAACTGTAAACCACATGAAATAATTTAAAATTAAACTTGGTTTGTTTCAATATATAGAAACTTTATGGAAATTATCATCAAAATATTATCAATGTGTTGATAAAATACAATTGAACTTATAACTGTAGAAGTATATATTTTACTAGTTCACTCATATGCAGGGGCGGAAAAATGCTTTATTTTGCATCAATTTCAAAATTAGTTTAGTTTCACTCCTAAATTAATAATATCTACAATAACTTTACTATAATTATAGCTATAATAGTTTTGGGTAAGTTACATGATTAATCAGTTCCAACTTGAACTTTTGTGAAGTTTGATCTTAATGCATCTTTAAATATATATTTATTTTTTTAATGATTTTTATTTATTTTACAAAATAAAACTTTTTTTTGAGAATTATATAATAATATAGAGCGGCCCAAACAAGAACCAGCTCATCGGGAAGATTCCCGATTTCTCAATAGGCCAATCCGCCCCTGCTCATATGTGCTAATATTAATAATTAACTTACGTTCTTTTGCTTATATTTTATGGCCAATTCGATTAGTTTCAGTTTCATAGACCCTATACTAGGTGCATTTTCCGAATCATGTTTTAAAATCACATCTAATTCTTGAGAGCTTCGGGTCTGTCGAAGCAGATCAACAGCAAATTGCTCACATTGTTGTCGTAGTTCCTATACATTATAAAACCAATTAAAAGTAAAATTGTAAACATCTTTTGGTCCTAAGAATTATTAAAATTAATTTATTATGAAATTTGCTATTTCTTCAAAATTATAATAAATCAATATTTAATAATTATAATAATGATAATAATAATAATAAATTATTATTTAAGACAGATTTCCGTATTATCAAGTACACATCTTAAATATGTTTCATCAAACCTTCTTATCAAATTTAATAAGTTTAAATTGTTTGTAATAGTAATAAGCATCATAAAAAGAGGATTCTCATAAAAACACTTACACTCTATAAAATGTATTATTAATAGATAATTAATTTATAATGCATCGTAAATGCATTTATTATATATCATAAAGTATTTTTTTTCCTTACTAATGTGACACTTAACAAGACAAACAAATTAGCTCATACGCAGTGGTGCAACTAAAGTTCAAATCTTGGGGGTATTCTACATTATTAACCCACACCTCCTACCATTACAGAAAACCAATAGTTAGACTATACCATTATTATATTTTCAATACCATTATACGAAGTGTGACTATTAAATAACGAGACTTTCACATTAAACATTTTTTAGTTACAATTTTTAATAATTTGATATTTCTTTCCTTCTATACATTTTATTCTGAGCTTGATATATTGCTCCATTTGTATTTTTATTGATTGGAATAATGTTAAAAATCTTCTTTTTTTTGTAATACCTTTAATATCTCTATAGATTTTTTTTTGCAGTTTTAACTGACTTAAAATATGTTTCTTTTAACAAACTGTTTAATTTTGGAATGAGTCGAAATTCGTATGGAGCAACATTAAGCATAAATGGAGGATAGGGGTAGCTATAGCACTGGAATTCGATTTTTGACCAGGAAATGATTAATAGATGAAGCATTATGAGCCGGTTCATTTTCTTGATGCAAAATCCACGATTCGATTTTTCTTAATGCTCGTCGCTTTCTTTTTACTCTTTCTCTGAGAGCAGCCAAGATTTGTAAATAATAATGTTGATTTAAAATTTGTCCAAGTTGTACTCATTCAATTAAAATCGCCTCTTAAAATCAAAAAAAAATGATAAATATGACCTTTATTTTGACGTGATCATTCAAGCTTTATTCATTTTTGACAATGCGAAAGATTTCCAGCGCGTCTTTTAGTTTCGGGATCATATTGAAAAATCCAAGTTTCATCGCATGTTATCACCTTTTTCAACAAGTTTGGCTCACTTCCCATCCGTCTGAAAATGTTTATACAAATTTGTCACCTACAGTCATTTTGTTTATAAAAGAGGATTTTAGGGACCATTTTAGCACAGATTTTTGTTATGTTTAATTGATCATTGTAATTTGTCTAACGATCTCCTTGTCAATATTAACCATTTGAGCTATTATTCTAATGCTCAATTGACAATCTTTTCGCGTAATGTCATTGACTTTTTAACAATTTTCGTCAGTTTTTAATGAGCAAAGACGGCCAACAAGTTGTTCGTCTTTATCATCAAGGAATCGTTTATGCCACTCTAAAACTCAGAGTCGTGCTAATAATGGCACTTTCATAAACATTGGTCGACAAAAGTATAAACTTTCTCTCATATGTGGAACTATGTCATCATAATAACTATAGATAAGAACTATAGTATATCTATATAATATATATACTATGTAATATAAATATATTCTAAAAAGTTTTACTATATAAGTATAACAATAACTATAACATTATAATAACTATAGATATTTTTAATTGATAACGTCATGGAACATAGGGGTGCTTTAAATTAAGTTTGAGGTGCTTATGCACCCTCTAGCACCTCCGTAGTTGTGCCACTGCTCATAGTTGCTATAAGTCGAGATAAAAGAACAAAACTGGTATTGTTTAATATTTTACGTGTACATTAATAATCAGATAGGATTTTAAATAATAAAAAAATATCATGATATAAATTAAAATTTCAAAAAATAATTTGTGTCCAATATTGAAAGCGAAAAATCATCGAATGAATTGTTTACTTATATTGTTAATTATTAAATTAATATATGTTACATTATTATGTATATAACTTCCTAGAAAAGATCATGCAAAATTATACGAGTATTTAATTTTAACCAAAAGTGTGTTTACCATATACTCATTGGTGAATTCTTTTTCTATTCTGGCTAATCTCCTCAATTCCCATGACAACTTAAAAGCAGTGAGTATAGGATCAGCTGACGAAAGTGCCATCAGCGATGGACTTGCCAGTGCTCTGTATTCATTTACTCGACACATCGAATACCTCAGTGAATCCGTTTTTGACGCTGTAATACACTTATCACACCCACATCTAGATAAATTAATAAAATTGTTTTTTTCTATATTGCTATATTGTCTTAATATTATAAGCATCGCAATGTAATATATAATTACGTAAGTATTAATGACGTACTTAGAAAATACAATATAAATATACATTTAAATAAGTCTCTATAAACGTAATAAATATTAAAAGTGAGAAAGATAAAAAAAAGGTTGATAACAATATTATTTGTATTTTGACGAACAGGTAGGTATAGTATTTATAATTAATATGTTTCAAGGAACCTATGACTTTGGGCGTGTGTCTATAATATACTTTTTAATTAATTATAACATTTTTCGAATAATATAAAATTAGGTTTCGTTAAATTGTTTGTAACATTTAAGTTTATAGAAGTAAAAATATGTTAATATTTAATATATAGTTCAATTTACATTTAACACCAAAATGTTAATTAAAATCTTATTCAGTGATTTATGAAAATTCTAAGAAAGTTTAAAAATAAAATTATATCACTATAATGTATATATTATGCAACATTAAGTGACCAATACATTATTTATATTTGAGCTAAGTATAGAGTAATAACAATTATTAATATCTCATAGGACTATTCTACCTTTTTTTTCCGAAAAATTGACAAACCACCCCCCCACCCCTATGGAAATGCCGCTAAGCAGTGTTTCAGATAATAGCAGGGACCAGAACCGTAACTGAAAAGAACCGATAGAAACCTGGAATCGATTAATTTTAAAATTTAGGAACCGTAACTGAAACCGGAAACTTTATTTCCAAAAATGAAAAACCGTAACCTTAATTATAAAAGGGTTCATTTAGGTCAGTTATTTAGACTAGTAAAACTATGATAATGACTATTTTGTTTGTCCATTTGTCGGTTCAGAAAAATAAAAGTCAAATCTTTTTATGTTTTTATTATTTTGTGTTGTAAACTGTAATAGTGTTATGCATATAATAAGTAAATTTGTAATATTATTATTATTATTATTTTTGTATGTTTATTAATATATTACAATTTATGATGAGTCGATCTTGTCTATTAAGTATTAAATTTAATTAATGTTTATAAAAAAATTTTAGCTACAACAATGGCTAGTATTAACTTTAACTCCTAATTAAAATAAAATTTTAAATCAAAGATATTTATTTTATCAAATAATAATGTTTCACAATATAACAAAATATTTTACAAATTCTATGAGTTGGAATAAAACAACTTAACGTAACTCAAAGAAATATAGTACGTTAATATAATATATATATATTCAATATATTTATAGATATTTTTTTAACTATTCATAATACCTTCTATTTTCATAAAATGAAACAATTACATTTCAAACAAGAATAAATAAATAATTTCATATTATTTTTTAATAAATCTCTAATAATCAGAATTAACTGAAATTAACCGGTTCTAGAACCCTTACTCTTAAAACTGAATAATAAACTAAAAATAATAATGAATCCCTCTAAATAATATTTTTATACGAAAACTCGCTGTCAGCTTGGACCTTTCATAAATATAAGATCTAATATTAAACGTTTTAAAATGATTCGTCCCTGATTTCAAATAATATACCTGTTGGCTATACTGTATAACCTTATCAAATTTGATTGGGTCATTCTGTGGAGATATAAATTATATTATACCATATATGCATTTGGAAATAAGTTAAAACAAGTGAGTATTTAAGCAAATATTAAAATTATGATGTAATAATAATACATATTTAATCTTTTCGGGCCGCAACAGTAACGTAAATGATCATTATGCGTAGTCATTGGTCCGAATCAAGGTGTGGTGTAAAAAATATGTAGTTCCACGTAGCCACTATTTTTCGTACTGCTTTCCGCATTGTTCACTCTTATCTCTTTTTGGAGAAAAGGAATAAATAGTGGTACTTTATTTATAATTTATACTATGTACCTATACATAGATAAATATATCCCTTAATCTCCATACTATCCACTTGTAATAAACATTGGCAAAGACCTTGGGGTGTCATCTCACTATTTCAATTGAACCAAATTAGAAAAAAAAAAAATGTAACCTTCGAGATAGATATGAGATGTTGTCACACAACTCCAAGAATTCGTTTAACAAAAGTTAGATGGTTTAACGGCTACATTATTAAATAAGGTCGTGAAAGAATATATAATGATAAAATGTAAATTATACAATTAAAATAGAGTGAATCACACTTTTAAGTATGAGTCGCTAACGTGAAATCTGAGAACTTTCCTTCAACATAATTTAATTGAGTGTTAAGAGTGATTTCATAGTACGTTTGTATGGATATGCATGTAATTAAAAATTGTTATATTTTGTATACTTGATTGTATGTGGCATCGGTAATGTGGCGCCTCGGTCCAATAACATTTTGATAATTTCATAGTTGTTCTTGTGTGCTGCCAAAATAAGTGGCGTTATGTCCGGTGTAAAATAAGCAGTATTCCAATCAACTCTTTCCCAGCTCTGTCAAAATAATGTATGACAATTTGTAATATTTGCTAACCCTAAAAGTTATTAAATTTCTAAAAAATATTAACTACTTATATAATATAACTGTAAAATAGATATTTTAGCATTTGGGTGTACTCAATACGTTGCAGTACAATAAATCCAACAAAACCCAACTTATATTGGGGTAATTTTACTTAGATATAAGGGAAGCAAAATTCTTAAATATTATTTTTGGTTTTTTCGTAGAATAATTATCTAAAGTGCAACAATAATAACATCAAAAAAATCATCATTTATTCGAATAATTGATTTTGTTATAATAAATCTTTTAAAAAATATTATAATAACTATCAGGACAATCACTAAATGTATGGATTGGGAATAATTTCCAAATATATTAAGCTGCATGTTAATTAAAATTTTGGTTAAGAATTAATTCTTAAATTAGATGAATCCTATAATAAAATGGATAAATCTCCTCTACAAAGTAAATAAAAAGTAGTTTGACTGTTAAAAGTAAATCGATATGACAAGTATAACTATAGTGAATCGTAGTCACTATAATCAACTGTAAAACGAAACATCATATTTATTTTGATTATTTAAAAACTGAAAATGTACTTTATTTTTTATACCTATTATTCTCGACGTTTATTGAACGAAGCATACTAAAAATTATCAAAAATATTACTTTACGATTGAAAACTATATAAATACACTTAAGTAAGTTATCCACTCACGTATGGTTCACCTTCCGTATGTACCAACTCTTCGTATTGGAGGAGAAGTTCAACAGCCTCGACGAATTCGGCGTTGATAGCATGCAGTAGATTATCTTTTGGGCCAACGCCCATCACCACCAGCATTTCGAGCATTTCCAGATTTTCGGCTTCAATCGCTATGTTGATGGCACCTCGGCCAAATGAATCAACACAATCAATGTCTATGTTACCCGAACGAAAGGCTCGTTGAATCATCCTATATGTATTATAAAAATTAATTAATTTTATAAATATAATTTTGAGAGTTAAATACACAAGCATTCTATTCCGAAAAACATTAACTAGCCTTTGATCGATACATTCTTGTGAAATAATATTTAACGCTGCAGTATAAGAATTTTGAATTTTATAAAGTCCTGAAAATTCAAAAAATATAATAACAACAATAACATCTACTCTTATTTCTTATTTATATTTTTATGGACAATAAATAAATAAACTTATTTATACATTTTTTTTTTTTTTTTTTTATTTATACATAGTATAAAATGTATGTTATTCTTGATTAAAGATTTCCTTTCTACATATCAGACAAGTTTGAGTATGCTATGGAAATACATATCATAATTGTAGCCCATACTTATTATTATAAAAAAAATCATAATCATTGGTTCGTTTTATGGACTTTCATTTTAACTGTATAATAATTGATTGTATTGAAGTTAGTTACATGAATTAATGTAAATTGGTTATTAAATCAAAAAACTTAAATTTCTTGATAAGTATACTTTTATATTACATGTATATAGATAAGGGAACTAAAATTAAAGCCTTGTTCAATATTATGCTTCGTAATTGTTTTATTTATAACAATTAATTAATAATTTGTGCATGCATTATATTATAGCTAAATTCCAAATATTAAATAAATTTAGATTGAAATACAAACTCAAATTAAATCCATCATGAGCAGGGCTCGGGAGTTAAAGCATTTGCTTATTTTTATGGATTGACTTAAAATGTAGCAGAGTGCTATAGAAGTATATGTCAATTTATAACACGTACAATTATGAAATCTGAAAGTTCCTTTTATTAATTTTTTCAAAAATTTTTAAAAAAAATGCTAATTTCCAGTTTCTCTGATTATTTTTGCTTATTTGACCAGTTTTTTTTACGTTTTTATAGTTTTCTCCAGCAAAGTCGTTTTTGATAGAATTAAAATTAAAAATAATTCTTATCTTATCTACTTTGTTACGTAGTTCGTCGCCATCCTAGGCATCGTTTTAGGGTTAACAAAGATATTCCAACGCTGAAAATAGAACTGAGTGTCAAACGTCAGAATGATCAAGAACAGAGATAACAGTTTACATTTTATTTTTCAGAAAAATCCCTTAGAAAATCCGTAAAATCCTTAAAGTCTTGAAAATGAAGATTTATTTTTATTTTGTTTGATTTTTTAGATAGAATTTTATAGTTTTTTTTTTTTTTTGAATAAATATTTTTGCTTAATTTTAAATTTTTTAAATGCTTATTTTAGTGCTTATAATGATGTTTTTAAGCGCTTATTTTAATGATTTTAAGTGCTATAAATCCCGAGCTCTGACCATGAGAAATAAATACTATGTTACTCGAGAGTAAATAAACAATTTAATGAAAATTAAAAATAAATTAGGAATGCAGATAGCAATAATTTTTCTATTATCTTTAATAATTAATCGACCAGCATATAAGTTCTATAAGCTCTAGTACTCGTATTTAGTATAGTTGGGTAATTTTTTTATTGAATTCACACAAAGGTAATTAATATTTAATTCATTTTAATAATACGTATATAATTCTAAAATATAAATAAATTAAATTTCACTTTTTTGTTTTACCTACTCATAGTATTTATTATATCACAGTATAGCCCATATATACCATGAAATGAATATCATGATTAAAAAAAGATTGAAAAGTTTGAGAAACGCGTTCAAAATTGTTTAAATAAATTATATAAAAAATTAATAAAAATTACCATAAGAATATAAAGTTCCTAAAAAGCTGTTTCGCAAGACACGGAATCGATCTGAATTCTTATCAAAGATCCAATATAGAAATTGTTGATGGAAAAATATAGACCTTCATAAAATGTGCTACATTCGTATGATTAAACATTTAAAATAAGTTTGAATTTCTTGTCATTTTATATTGATTTTAAATTTTTACGATAACTACATTTTCATAAATCCCCGCAAATACTTTTGAATTATGCAGTATACTGTGTGCACTCTGCCTAGATCAGCAATTCCCAAAGTGTGTTCCGCGGAACTAAAAGGTTCCGTGGGACAATCTTGAGGGTTCCGCGAGATGTACCTAAATATTAAGAACATTAATTGTAATTAACAATAATCATATACTTATCTTTAAAACATTTTTTAGATTATTAGTTTTTCAACAATAAAAATAAATGTAAATACAAATAATTACAGATTTTGTGTTAACTTGAAACTAGAGACGTTGGGGTTCCACGAAAAAAAAATATTTGTTAAGGGTTCCGTGGTCATAAAAGTTTGGGAACCGCTGGCCTAGATTGTGGAGGTACTATTTTCTGGGTGCTTCAATTAAATATATAATTCAATATTAATGAACAGTTATGCATTTGTAATAGATAATATTCATTAATATGAGCTATAAAATGTATAAATAATATTTAAAAACATGAATCAACATTAAATAAAAATTTACATAATTGTTTTATTAAGCTAATTCGTTGATAATTAGATCAAACATTTTAAACCATAAATAGTTTTTCAAATAAATTATCTCTAAAATATGTTTTAAATTACATGTTTAACTTAAAGTTCATCACATATCCAATTAGTTGAAACAAACGCTTTAAGAGATCAGCAAATTATATAGATTATTTAAAATAATTTGAGTAATTGGATAATATTGCAGTATGGAAATTATATTTTATACTACAAAGGATTTTCTTGGTCTACAATATATTTACTATCGATTTATATACATACTTCAAGTTTAATAATAAATAAAAATAGTTCATAATTCATATTATAAGATATTATACTATATAATAGAAAATGTAAAAATTATACAATAAAAATATTTAAATTTTTTATACCAGTTTAAAGTATAAAATACAAATTAAAAAAAAAAAAAAAAATTGTATAAAAAATAAAGGCAATAAATAATTATTATTCATCAAGTATAAATACTATTAAGAATATAGTGATAAATATTTTAAAATTGCATCATTTAAATTCTTCTTAGTTCTTTTTATGTTAATCCTATGATAAATAAACAATGTATAAAAATTAACTCCGAGTTATGTGAGAGAATATCTGATATTCATAGTTTTTCGTGATTTTATTCAATGAGCTATTGATATACATTGTATAAATGAAATTATAATTTTAGCTTAAAGTTATTTGTAATCTGAAATGATTCTTGTGTTAATTTATATAATGTTTCAAATTTAATTAAAAGCATAATGTTTATTATTAATCCAATTTATATATTTAATTTTATATGTAGTCCATACATCTGATACTAATAATACAAATTTTTTTTTTTTACTTCCGTTAAATATATATTTATACACACATTCAAAATAATTATTAAAAATGTACATTGTAAGTACACTACATATGTATCAAATAGTGAAATATTTTATGTATATGTATAATAATAAAGATACATTTATAAAATACTAGCTGACCCGGCAATGCTTTTCTATTGCTAGATTTCAGTACATTTATATATGTTTAGGAATATGTGAAAAGTTTGATATGAATTATATCAGATATTTAATTTGATTAATTTGTTTTATATACGTGTGGAATATATTTGTTTCGTTATAATGTATGATGTATGATTTTTATTTTTTTTGTTAATTATATCAATTTGTCTTAAGTATTAAATATTTCTGGATACACCACGTTAAGTGTCTCACCTTCTGGGGCCATCACAAATAGATTTTCTTTGCATGTGACACGTGACAGAGCTACGTACAATTGACCATGGGAAAAACACTGGATGGTTAAGTCTAAACCTGCAACGTTTAATGTTTGACCTTGTGCCTTATTAATAGTCATTGCAAAGCTTAATTTCACGGGAAATTGGTGCCGTTTGAACTGAAATGGCAAATTGGTTGGTATCATTGGTATTCTAGGAACCAAGACCATTTCCCCAGCTCCGCAGCCAATAAGGATTATACACTCAAGCAGACAGTTTTTTAAAGACTTTATTTGTAATCTTGTACCGCTGCATAATTTAGGTGGACTTAAGTTACGAAGTAAAATTATAGGAGACCCTATTTTTAGAATTAATTTGTGTGGTGGGGTCGCTGAAGGTGATAAAGAATTTAAAAATTCAGTTGGATAATGTATCGCCTCCTCTGCATCTAAAACAGTGTCAATGGAATAGTAAACTTTTGTTGGTGCGTTGAATTTTAACAGTATCATGTCATTTATTTTATTGACTTGATCGTTAGTTGGTGACAATATTGTTCTTTCTTGAAACCAACTTGGCGTTTTAGTCGAAATATTAGGTAAATCTGGGTAAACATTTTCAATTAGGTCCATAAAATTAGACATCAAAAAACAAAGCTCAGACAGATCAATTTTACCATTTCTAGTCAGTGACTGACCATTACCAACACGGAGTAAAGCATCAGCAAAAGTTTTATTTCCTTGGTCAGATGATAATATTCTCATATTAGTTTTAAGTTTCAATTTAGTTATGTCTGGCCAAATGTAAGATCTCTTTAATGATGCATTGACTTCATCAGCTCTCGTTCCTCTTACTACAACTGGCAAGATTTGACGAAAATCTCCAGAAAAAAAAGACTGTACAGCCACCCATTAATGTATTTTTATTACGTAAGTCCCGCAAGGTTCTATCCAATGCCTCAACCGAGCTTTTGTGGGTCATGGATGCTTCGTCCCAAACAATGAATACACAATCCCGCATCAATTGAGCAGTCTTGCTTTGTTTGGATATATTACAGACACTTGATGTGTCATCGTAGGACATTTTTAGCGGGATCTTGAAAGTGCTATGCGCAGTTCGACCACCTTCTAAAAGCGTAGCTGCAATTCCAGATGAAGCCACAGCAAGAGCGATTTTTCTGTCTGTTCTTATTTTGGCGAGCAATAAGTTAATTAAAAATGTTTTTCCTGTACCTCCAGGGGCGTCAAGGACGTACTCCTTTCACAGTTCGTAGACTTGCAAAAGAAATTGGACCTTTGATCACGTGGAGCAACAATATTAAGTAAAAACATTCACTGTTATTCGGATGAACTACATACACTCTGCCAAGGGTATCAGTTTTTTTTATCCCAGGATGATTTTCGACGGGGGTTCCTAATTTTCGTCGTTGGAAATTTTTGATAGATTGATTCCAAGTATAATAATTTGGAACCTTGTCATATGTTATGGTTTTAGCAAATTCGTCTTTAGCACATAATTTGAAAAAAGCAGTCAATGTAGTATCACGTGGATTGTTCACAATGTCATTGACATTATGTTGTGTAAAAAAAACCCTTTGTCCATTCTCTAAGTGAACTGCCAAGTGAATAATAGCAGGCACTCGTTCGTGTACATCAAAAGATAAAATACGCCAAACCGCTTCAGAACTACATATGTATCGACCAGATTGAAATTGTTCCACTTCACTTCGATTGTATAAACTAAATGTAGCTTGATCACTACCTTTGTTTATATATTTGGTAATATATTTTATTGATTTTACAGAGCTACACAGTTCCACGTTTATGTGTGCGTCAAATGTTTTAAGCAACAGTGGGTTGTAAGGAACTACCCACCTGTTATCAATATCATTATTTCGAATTATAGCAATTTGTCCGCCTTCTTCAGGTGATAGTCTCCGATATTTGGGGTAACCATCAACGCCATCATCGTCATACACGGAGAGTTTGTATTTAAAACTCCACATGGTCCATGAATCATGTGTCTGACTACAGAGTTGAACAATAATGGATCATCTTCTTTGTTTGGCAACTCTGCTGAAATCACATTGTCAATTTGGTCTGGTGTTATTTTATTTTTAAGCCATAATAGAAGATGAATGTGTAGTAAGCCACGTTTCTGCCACTCGACCGTATACATAAAACAACGTGGTTCACCAAATATATTAGCTTTATTAATGAGAGTCAATAGTTTTTGTATTTTCAAATGAAACACCCTGTTGACTATGTCATATCTGTCTTGCGGCTGTGCGTTAGGATGAAGATTAGTTTTAATCTCTTCCCAGTTTGGATTACATGTTACAGTGATAAATAGGTCAGGTTTGCCATAATTTTTTACATAGGTCATTGCGTCTTGTGTCTTTTCGTGAAGATATCGTGGTCCACCAATAAATGATGATGGTAGAATTACTAATTGTCCAATTTCGGTACTCGGCTCATTTGAGTTCAAGGCATCTTGCAAATGTATATAATTTTCAGCTCGTAATGTTGTCTGATTGTTTCGTATGTACGCTAAACGTTCTGATTCTATTTTAGAATATTGATCGACTAAATATTGGTTTAACAACATACCATATCTGAGTAACATATTGCAATTGTTTTGTCTTTCCATAATGCGATAACAGTAATAATTCATACACGAAACGGTTTTTTGTAATGGAACTCCAGTGAGGGTTAATTTGATGAATATCGATAGAATATCCATCTTCACCACGACATAACATTAGTGGATATTGCAGGCTGTCATAAGACCTGTGAATTTCAGATATTTTTTTAAGATTATCGTCTCGGCTACACAGTACAATATCTCGTTTATGAAATTGTTGGCCAGATATCACTACGGCTTCCTCGCTTGTTGATGGCGCATTATAACGTCCTCGATGTTCACCTGTTGGTACCCTGCTAGCGTGTATGACTATATTGTAATTGGGAACATTTGGAGGGACACTTTCAATGGCTGTTTTAAAAGATTGTATGTATATATTATGTGAGTGTAACATATCTTGTAATGACCTGATCAAAGAGCTATCTAACAGTTTCCTAGAATCTATGTTACATCGAGTTGTCACTTGAGTTTCAGGATCGGCAATGAAGTATATTTGCAAAAATTTGTATTCGTCAGATCTATTCGGTAGTAGACTGCCAGCCAAATGATATACCTGGCCTTGTACTTTAAAAGTTGGCATAAATTTACCTTAAACTATTTTACGACTTTTAAATGATGTCATTTGAAAAGCATTATTATAGCGACGTATGTTATGCTTGAATTTTCCATGTTTAGGATAATCACCTGTAAGGAGAGAATTCAATGGTTCAGGAGGAGGACAAATCTCTACTAATTTAATTTTACCATTTGAACAACACATTCCTTTAGATTCATCTTTCCATTTTAGAGCTAAACAATATTGACAAACAATAGACATTGCACCTAATGTAACCATCGGATCATTTTTGTAATCAATAGTAAAATCGTAATTCATTGCAGAGTATTCTTTATTAAACCATGCATTAACATTTCTTAAATTTTTATTTCACGATTTTGTAAAAGTCTATTGTTTCGTTCAACAGAATTTTCATTGCTACGTACTAAGCGTACTCTTTTAGCATTTGCCGTACTACGTCCTATAGTAGACTTTCGTTTAGGCATTGTTTGATTGCCGAAAGGCTAACAATACAATAGGTGGAAAGGTAAAATAGGATGGTAATATAGAACACTACTATTTTAGCACCACACTACTATTTTTAAATAATAATAATAATAACAACGATGGTGTACGGCGAGCGATCACACGTAACACGCAGTAACTGCCTAGACGACTTGGTAAACGACTGACGACGTGTCTCGACTGTGCACTCAAAGAACCAATTATTATTATCGTGTTGTGATTATCAACCGCGCGCACGATAAGAGTCAATAGCATTCGATAACACGTAATGTCACTGCCAGTGTGAGTATTTTGGTCTATTTTGATTGCGCGAACAGGCATAAAATGCAAACGTACGGTAACTACAACTTCAAAAACCAACCGTGACAGTCCACTTCAAAAATAAAATTAATACCTATATCGACTGAAAACGTCGTTTTAATCGTACGTACAATTATTTTTTCGCTTGGTGCGCCTGTTCAATATAACACTAATACGTCGAGAACGTGCTCCACTTCCACTGTAGACGTTGCAGAGATAACTAAAAAAAAAAGAAATACGGTCCATACATATACACAGGAACTATAGTAACTATAGAACTATACTGAAATAACTCAGTTATTATGTTTCTACAAACAAAACTAAGATAAGTTGAGTGAAAAGTGGGAAAAAAATGCAAAAAGAAAGATGTCTGATGATATAGTGGTTAGAACTCGAATCGCTGTCTTGGAAATCTTACAAAAGTGCCACTGCGCAAGAGAAACCTGTACCAGAGTGATAATTTTATGCTATTTAAGTATATTCGGATGTATGGAACAAATAATTTTTTAATTTTATTAATTAAGTTATACGAATAAATTGTATATTAAAACCTTCCCTGAATCTAGACCTATTGATTAGTGAAAACTGTACTAAAATCCGTTGGGTACTTTTTGAGTTATGCGCGTACATACAAAAAAGGGGGTTCTATTTTATATAGTAGGTATAGAGTATAGATATAGATAGATATAGATTAAAATTAATTTAATCAAGTTCAAGTTATAAATAAATGGACTTGATCCTCTCGATTGAAAATATTATTATAAAAATATTAACACTGAATTTTAATTATCAAAGATACAAGGTATACAAAGTATACCTAATACAAGATGTATTTTTCAACGAGTAGCTAAATTTACTATTCTTACCTTCTACTATACTAAAACCTAATACTTTTTTTTAAGTTTAACCATTTTACTTTGTTATTAAAATATTTTCAAATAATTCAAAGAACAATATTTTTTTTTCAATAGAAATTCAATATTAATATTCAGAATATGAAATTTAATATCAATTTGTTACAAAAAAAAAAAAAAAATACCTTAAAAAATATTATGAAAAATAATTTAAATAGTTAACTTTTTTTTTCGACAACGTAGACATTTACCAAAATAATAATTGTCGTTGTAAAAAAATATGATTATTTATGGGAAATAAAATATTTATTTTTTAAATTTTAATTTTCCTCGATATTCAGATTATAATATTTAGTACTACGTCAAACAAAACGTGTATTTCAACTAAATAAAATTGCGTAATCAACGCACTGAAATTACCAAATGCACGTTTTTGTTAACTTATATATCCAGTGATATTGTGTACTTTTATGATAATTTATTTAAATAGATAGTACATATAACGTTTGAGCCCGCGTTCGTGGCTCGTGGCTCATAATTTAACCATGTAAATATGTAATAATAATAATATCTTCAGTCAAAAACGATTTCTTCGATTATCATCACGTTCGATATAGTGGTCGCGCTATTACCTATGTCGTCAATGACGATTAAAATGTAATTTCCACTACGCATCAATAGTTACAAACTTCGACTGCGATTTGAATAGATGCAATTTTCGCGCAATTAAAAAATGTAATATATAATCATATCGGAACAAATGCGTTGGCAATGAAATAATACCAATATTGAAAAATCGACATTTTTTTAAAATAATCTTTATATTTTGTATCAATTCCGTGCCTAATGTGGAAAATACGGAAAACATTATTATACTGATAACTTTTATTTCTTTAACCTATCAACAAATCGAAAAACATTTTTGACGACTAAATCGATTCCTTGACAGAAATATACAACTATATTAATTAGTTATCACTAGGGCTCGGGACTTCTAGGAGTTTACATGTTTTTAAATAATCATTAAAAACATAGCTAAGTAATATAGAAATTTGTTTAATAACAGTACAAGTTAATATTTAAAATTTATAGTTAGTATAATATTTTGCATATTTGGCCATTTTTCATTTATAAGTATATATTTGACCAATTTTCATTTAATAAGTGCATATTTAACAATTATTTATATGCAGGAATTCATTTTTTAACTTTATAAAAAAAATTATGGATTTATTTCTTCATCTATCACTAGACTTGAAACCCAAGGTGTGGTATTAACTGAATCCATTAAGATAATTAAAACTACAAAAGAACATATACATTCTGCAAAAATTGAAAGATCTGCACAAGCTAAAGTAATTTATGACAAAATTAAAAAAGTTTTGGAGAAAAATTTTGGATTTGATCAACTACAAAAAATATCGAACATTTTAAATGGATAAAATGAATCTATGGACGGATTGCACGCAGATATTAGTAGTGGTTACCTACCATTTCTTAAGTTTAACCAATAAGTTCGGTAGATGTGGAACGTTCCTTTTCTAAATATAAAAATATTTTGGCTGATAACAAGAGGTCATTCAAATTTCCCAATTGAAGAAAATATCTTATAGTCCAATGTAATGCTCAAAGTAATTAGTACTATATTAAAAATAGAAAAAATGTATTCAATTTAATTTGTTTTTAAATCAATTTTAAATTTTTTGTTTTTGACAAAAACTCAATATAAAATGAAAACAAATCTGAAATAAAAAGAAAATAATTATCTCAGATCATCACATCTAAAAATATTATTATTATTTATTATTAATTTTATTTTATTATTAAATTAATTATTACAAATATAATTTTTTTTAAATGCATATTTTAAAAGCATATTTATTGATTTTTTAGGGCATAATGCATACATATTTTAAGGTTTTTACGGGCATGAAGTCCCTAGCCCTAGTTATCACAAACAATTTATTTAAAATTAATAAAATGAAACAAAAGCAAGAGTTCATTTCAAAAATGTTTTAAATACAGTATATTTATGCAAGCATATTGTTCGCGTTTTTATAAGTAATAAAAATAACTTCAAAATTTTTTTTATGATAAATGCCTACAATTCACTTAGAAACATCTATGAGAGAACCTAAAAATAAATGATTTTGTAATGAGTTATTATTTAAAGCCAATACTAACAACAAAGACACAATTTTCTATAATCAAAATAATTTTTTATATTGTATTTTAATATTTTGTCAATTTAGATGTATACTCGTATATTCTAATAAATGATAATTCGTAAACTATTATAACAATGGTAGCTATGAATAACACATATAAATAATAATTGACGTTTAACTATGTGTATAATTTTTTAAAGAACAATTGGTAAGTTTTTTGACGATTGTTATTCGCTTAGTTAAAAAATATTGAAACATTAACTATTAGACCCGTTACCTGCTAAACATTATCGATTTAATTAAATAAACCTACATTTTGATTGTTCATTATAATAATAGATATCTGTTGTATAACTTGTTTTTAATAGATTATACAATGATATTTATTATTTTTTTAATATTGATATTTAATTATTAAATATTCATTGTAAAACAAAACAATTCTAAAAAATAATATTCTTTTATTATATTTGTTTGCCTCTTTGTAGGATTAATTAGAATCAATACTCATCTAAACTTTTAATTATACAAATGAATATTAATTATTTCGAATTATAAATTTGAAAGCAACCCATTAAACACAAGATCAATTTTTTTTTTTTTAGTAGAATAAATCGTATACCATATTTTGTTCTTAAATTAATTTTGCTTTAAAAATATATATGTATTATAACTTTATACCTAGATATATATTATAATAAAATAATTAAATAATCTAATAAATAATAATTATTATAAAAATAACTTAAAAATAAATAATATAAAAAACACAATGGTTTGTTTTCTATTAATATATATATTCTCGTAAATATATACATATTCAATTTTAATTATATTATTTGTAGGTATAATATTATAAAATATATATCTTTTGTAAATACTAAATTGTAACCCTTATCTGACTTTAACCTTTGATTCTTTACCTGAACTGAAGAACTGATAATAATCAATAGCTTTGAACTTTAAAAAAAATTCTCTCTTTAATTCATTCTTTATACTTTATAACCCACCAAAGGTTTTTTTCAACAATGTTTTAGTTTTGATTATGAATAAAGGTTAATATTATTTTACCGGGTATCACAATTTATAATCGATAGGTACTTACAACTTCATCCTATGAATGTGTTAATCTAAAAATCCAATAATTATATAATTATATTAATTTCATTTTTATATTTATTTGCATGAATTTTTATATGGTTGACATATATTTAATTCATAAATAAACCTTACACAAATTAATCAAATATTATGAACAAAGGATCAACGACACCACGCTTTCATAACTTCGTAAAATATTAAAAAAAAAAAATGTTCATAAATGAAAAATAACCTTAAGAATGTTGTGAACTGTTGTAAGCTAACATACTACTTATTTAAAGCATTAAATATAAAAAAAATTATACAATAAATACAATCAGATATTTAAAGACTTAAAGTTTTAGCCAGTGGTTCTCAACCTTTTTTTGATTCTTGTTACCTAAAGTCACTAGAAACGAAAACTGTGTCACCCTAACAACATAAAAATAATAAACAATCTTAATTGTATCAATTAGATTAAATAAATTTAATAAATAGACAAGAACTTTTAGGTATTCTATATACATGACAGTGTCGGCAATAATATAATTTTATTCGAAAAATGAATTATTTTATTATTATTTTTTACTTTTCCCGTGGAGATTACACATCACCCCTATGCTGGATCTATATCACCCCGATTGATAACCATTGCCTTAAGCTGTTAAATTTATTTCGGTTTTTGTTTTTTTTTTATTTAACACCTTTTTAGTAAAATAACAATATAGTATAATAACAGGTATAATACAGGTTTGTTTTAGGTATAATAGGTGTGTAAATAAAGTAATGAGATTAATTTTTTATAATTTTTTTATTGAATTAAAGTGACTATTTTATATTATCTCCTTCAAAGTAATTGCCCTGAGAATTCACACAGCGCTGGAGTCGATGTTTCCATTGTTCGTAGCAGTTCTGGAACTCAGTTATTGGAATAGCTTTCAGTTGGTCGGTCACAGACATTTTAATATTTTCTAGCGTCCCAAAATATTGTCCTTTAAGGTGAATTTTTATTCTTGGAAACAGAAAAAAGTCACAAGGACTCATGTTAGGTGAATAGGGGGGTTGAGGGGCTATGGGAATATTTTTGGTTGCCAAAAATTGGTTAATTGAAATGGCTGTGTGACAAGGTGCATTGTCGTGATGCAGCACTCAGGTATTTTTGATGTTTGGTCTCACCCGAATGACCCTTTTTCGAAGTCTATCGAGAACTTCTTTATAAAAGTGTTGGTTGACTGTTTGGCCTTGAGATACAAACTCCTTGTGAACTATTCCCTGGCTATCAAAGAAGCAAATTAGCATCGTTTTGATTTTTGACTTGCTCATTCTTCCTTTTTTTTTTGCCTCGGTGAAGCTGATGTGTGCCATTCTTGGCTCTGGCGCTTTGTTTCTGGGTCGTACTCGAAAATCCAAGACTCGTCTCCAGTAATGACACGTTCTAAGAAAGAATGATCATTTTCAATCTGCTCCAAGAAATCGAGACACCTGTCCCTCCTGTTGTCCTTTTGGTCTTGTAACAAAATTTTCGGAACCATTTTTGCGCAGATTTTTCTCATTTCCAAATCAATGGTCAAAATTTGATGAACGGTGGTGTAAGATAATCCCAACTGTTCTCCAATTATTCTGACCGTCAATCGACGATCGGATCGGACAAGTTCTCGAACTCTGATGATGTTTTCATCATTTTTTGCAGTTGAAGGTCTTCCACTGCGAGGTTCATCTTCAATCAACTCGCTGCCTTCTGAAAATGCTTTAAACCACCTAAAAACCTGGGCCCTTGAAAGCACACTTTCTCCATAAGCTTGTTGAAGCTTTTGAAAAGTTTTTGACGCACTGTGACCAAGTTCAAGACGAAATCGGATAGCACATCGTTGCTCAAAATTGTCGTCATCCATTATTGGAACGTACTAAAAAAAACTGGTTTACGAATATAATCGCCACAGACCAAAACGTGACACTACGAAGTTCAAACTCGTACTGAAGGTTCATTACATGATTATCTACAAACATTTTCATCGGAAACCATTAGTACTTCCAGATAACTAGCTACGCTATCAGTCTCATTACTTTATTTACACACCTCGTAAGTAAATAATATATTATGAAAATATAATAATATCTAGCATAATATAATCTAATTCCAATTTGATCACGATATGGAACACCTACTTGTGAGCAACTAAATAATTAAAAATTGTATGTTTCATACATGCATCTGAATATATACAATAATCAATAAAAAAAATTAATATTTAATTACTATTTATATAAATCTTGTAATATTGTTAATTATTTTTAGAATACTTGAAATGAGGTATGAATAACAATCACCGAAAAGTTTTTTTGTTTACAGTTTCACACATATCCAAACACCCAAACCTCTCGATTTACCATTGATTATAATCTAGTGGTATATTCACAATGATGTAGTATATAAAAGAATAATACTATATCCACTGAACAAGCGCATTGCATAAAAATTAAAAATAAAACATTTGGTTCGGTGCATAATGTATTATATATATTCAGTAAAAATAGGTAATTAGGTAAATAGGTAGAGATGCACACCGACCCGTATAGTGTTTTCCGTACACACTTGGATTATCATCATATGTATTTTAATATGTTTAGGTACATAGTATTACTCGCATTACGTCAACACGTACGACCTTGACTCATTGGTCATTGGCAAATTTTAATTTATCCCGCAATTGTATATGCGACTGTAGGAATTGAAGAACTCGTGGTAGTAATAATCTAATACAATCCAATTAATTTTAAAACAAAACGGACAACACGGTTATGCTAATTCAAAACAATAGTCTTACAATAAATGTGCAGATCATAGGAATATCTAATGAATGCAATTTAAATGTGATTGCGTGAGTGCGTTACCGTTGTATTTTGTTATATTATAATTAATTCGTTTAATGCATAATGATCGAGGGTTTCGAATAGTATGACTTCATCCAAAGCTTTTAAGACAAAGAGAACAATAATTTTACAAATAAACTATTAAATAATGTTTATTATTAAAAATAATTTTGACTCAACAAGATTATGCTTAGGCAACTATGTATGTACCATAAATATGTCTCTCAACTCATAAAAACCAGTTTGGGTTAACTTCCGTAAAATAAAATTAAAAAAAATCAATTATTAGAGGACTCACGTAAAACTTGTATATAAATATTTAATATATATTTATTTTTTGTTTAATTATTATTTTATGCACGCTAATTTTTTTAATTGTATATCCAATACTGAACGTTTATTTTTTTTCTGGTCTTATCGCATATACTAACGTAGATGCTCTTTAAACATAAATTGTATATTATAAATATAACAATAATTAGTTGATGTAGAGAAAAGATACCTTTATTTTTTTTATGTGCCATTCAATAATTATATACAAATTAATTTGACAACAGCGAGTTTGATTACAATTATCAATTTTACATACAAAGAAAATCGTAAAATAAATCTTCATATTTTAAGGTGTAAATTTCCATAATTGAAATGTATGTATATAGTTATATAGCACCTATCAATATAATTGTATAAATTATATTATATTACCAGAGACGATGAGTAATACATTTTATAATTTAAAAACAACAAAGAGAGCTACGATATGACACAGCTTTTTAAAATGTAGTACATTACAAGAGTACATAACTTTTACACAACTTGTTTACGAGTATCTATAATAGTTGTTAAAAATGCTTTAATCTATGCAGATAAAAATCCTAGTGGGATATATTCATTTAAATATATAAATATATTTTTGCATTCAAAACATAACAATTGAAAAAATAAAACTAAATACTTTTTAATAGTATAATTTACTTAATTAATTATCCAGCATTATATGGACCATATGTTATATATACCTATACTATTCACTATGTAATATACTTGTTTCAAATATATTAATCAATGATCTGTTGACGAATAACAATGCATGAGAGAAACAATCCTTAAATATGTATTTATTAAAAATCTAATAACTAAATTATTTGCATACAAATAATAAAATAGTGTATGTAGTATATACTACATACACTATTTTATACTATAAACCTAACCTAACCTATATAGGTCTTAAAAACTTTAGTAGACGTTATAATATATGCTTTCGCTTGGCCCCGAAAAATTTCTAAAAAATATACCATTATCAAAGTTCGATTATAAATAATAATCCGCCAAGCACTCTACAATTGCAAGTAATCCACATAAGATAATATTTATAAAAGTGCATTTCTCAGGTCGGGTTCTACTGAAGCTACATTCGTATTAATTTTTATGCGATATCTATCAGCATTTCATAAAACACTTAATATCAATAAACTATTACTTGTAGTATGTAAAAATAAAACTTTAATCTTTTAAAAATAATAATTAAGTACTACAGCATGAACTAATATTTGAGATTAAGAAAAAATAGCGAATGTCGTTAAAATAATCTAAATACAAAACACTATTAGGTATCTATGACGTATGAAGATTTTTTATATTATAAGATAAGGGAAATTACGAAGTGTAGTGACCACTGCTACTTAATAATAATTTTTTATTTTTAACATTATTAATAGTATTCTTAACGAAACGTACTTGCCAAATACAAGGTGAATATTCACCTATTATTACATATGTATGTAGTAGTCAGATATCAATTGGTTATCTAGTTATCACTTAACGGTTAATTGTAGCAACGTTATTCGAAATCCACAAATCATTTGATGAAATTGACAAAATTTCAAAAAGTAGTAATAGTATCTACACATTTCTAGTAATTTGAATATAGGTATACACCGGTGATAGTATAAATTTATCGCGGATTTTATACTTCTCGCCGCAATGTGATGTACATAATATAAAATCATATCTTAATTATTAACGTGCAGAGGCGAATAGGGGATCTATGGTGGCTGAAGCCTCTCCCCCCCTTTAAACATTAAGTAGAACCATATCGGACATAGATACTTAAAATATTTAAAAAATTAGACAAAAGAAAGACTTCGTACAAATCGACATGCGCAACGAATTATGCAGTAACTCACTTTACTAACTTCTTTTTTTTTTCATTTCTAGATCCACGCCTGTTAAGGTGTAAAGTATAATTTTGTATAATTTTATCATAAACATCATTAACAACTAATTCTGAAAGGTCCTCGCCGTTGATTTTACTAGATGTAATGTATAAATGTATGTACCTACATACTTTATTTCTGAAAAATCTTCGCATACGAATCTACTTAAGTATACAGTCGTCTAAGAGAACGCACAGATGTATTGTATTTTAGACACAGAGGAACCATTAAAACAATAAATTATTGTTTATTATGGATCTTATGATATTTTTTCTTTATAACAAAACTGAAAACGGTTTCAAATTATTTACAGAATATATAATAAAAATTCGAAATGCAATTACAGACTGCAAGAGAAATTTTGACATTTTTACAGAATGCGTTTAAAAATGTGTCTCTGCTGATTACTTCGGTGTCTTAAGATACGTATTTAAGTATTTATTAATATAGACGCATGTCTAAGGCGATAACGTCGAAAGAGATGAGTATATAAGAATCTGGTGCTACGTAACGTCAAGGGAGGTTTTCTACTGCTGTAACGAGACTTAAATAATGTCAAAGATGCCTCGGTTGTATTCGGGATTGACAAAAATGAATCATGGAGTTATATGATACCGTATTAGCGTGCAAAAAAACATAATACTTAAATGTAAAATTTCAATTTTTACAAGAACTTTAAAGGCCATCAAACATCAAATCAATTACCACAAATGGGTAAACAGCAGATACCAATACCTGTAGTATCTTTTGGTATGTCCAGTTATACTCGTAGTTCCTGTTTTTGATCAATAAGAATTAAGAATTTATGTCTCGGTTATTATTACTGATAATCAATAGTATTATTAATATTACATTAGACCCAGAAAAAAATGTATTCCAACAACCGATTGATTACAATATTAGAACCAGATTGGTTCTTTATTCCTATGTATTGGTATTCGGTATTCATATAAAAAATTTAAAAAAACATTCCAAATTAATAAGTTATAAAAGAATATTATTATATCAATGTCAGAATATCTTGACATGTGGATATTTTAATATTTGAGAACGAACGATTTCAACACGGGTTCTTCCCCCCCCCTTCGAACACATTTTTGAGGTTCGATACAACGTGGTACCGGTGGTTGTCGGTCTGGCGGCCGGTGCCTGGGAACGAACGCAAAATGCCTCGATAACAGTAGTTTTAGCGTACGAGCTCGCGACACTTACCTTTGCACGTTGGCCACGTCTCCCCGTTGCACGGCCAACAGGTACTTTTTTTCCTCCAGCGACAGAGACTTCGCCGAGTACCGGTCCTTGGCCATCCGGTTCATGATGAGCAAATAAAAAAACGTACACTAAAGCACCGAAGCACGCGTGCACTCTGGCGTTTCGGTCGCGAAGACGTACGCCGAAGGGCTGGCGCAGAAGGGACCGACGCCACAGTCGACGCGGGGATATTTCCGTGTTCGGATTAAAAATTGTTCGATTGTTTTCTCTCCTCGCCTCGCGCGCCGACGGAATCGACTGCGGCCAAGTAATCGAGCGGCAAACAGAGCCGAGGGAACGACAATTGCGGTACGCCTTGACGCGACAGGTAGTATCGCGCGCGTCTTACACTCGGAGCAGACGCGAAATTTTTAAAAAAAAAAACGATCCGGTCAGACCGGGTTTCTCGAAGGTTAGGCTTCCGCGTGCGACAGTCGTTCAAGTTCGAACATCGTTGTTCATACACGACACACGCACGCATTGCACGTAGGTGCGTATACTTACGTCAAACGTCGTACGAGTTACCGATTTCGCGTGTGTTCGTTTCGATCCGGAGTGTTCGCGATCGGCAAAATACGTTTACGCGGACAGGGATGTGGAAGTCCGCCGGCGTAGACGTTCGAAAGCGGACGCGTGCCGCCCGGCCAGTGTGAGACGAATCGCGAAATTGTTATTAGTCGCCGACGCGACAGGGGAAAATTCGATGAAAATCCCGAGAACCAATAGGCGACGGTAAACAATGAGCGAGACACCCTCCTACCCACCATCCCATACCTCACCGGATTAACTGTCACCACTGTACCTATGCCCTCTCAACCCGTCGAGTCGCTAGAAGTAGACCAACGGTCAACGTCTCACTGTTATTGTGACGATCCCCCCCCCCTTTCAGGCATCAATAAATTACAATACAAGTGTGAAGTGTTAATATAAGCATAATACACGGTGTCGACAAAAAATCGATTGTACCAATGCTCCGTGATTAATAACAGGTTACTACTGGAATCATTTTTTGTACGGTGATGTACGCAAAGATGCGAAGGAAAATTTACATTTTCTACATAGGTACAATATACCGAATTTAACAACTACGTATGTACGACGATTCGAAGTGATGCAAAAAATTCATAATATACCGAATTTAACAACTACGTAAGTATAAAGATTTGAAGTGATGCAGAAAATTCATAACATTTTTTTTTCTTGCAGTCTAAGACGATTTTATAAAATAGGTACCTACATTTTAAGTGAGACGTCCTTCTGACTGCAATTTGAAACAAGTGCATCGAAACATTTTCAAAATTATTCTTTGAATTGTATAAAATGTGAACTCGAAACAGCTGTTAATAACTAAGGACTTTACAAAAATGTAATGACAAAACAGCAATTCAGGTATCAACTCGCCGTTTCACGAAAATTCAAACAACGAGTGATTCAACGGTTGGATGAGATACGGAAATAGACAGGTCAGTATTTAGGGGAGGCACGGGTAGGCACATGCCCGGGACCGTCAAATCTGAGGGGTGGCAAAATTTTTAGTAAAATTAATTTTAAAATTGATGTACCAAATGAAAAAAAAAAATAAAACAATAAAAAAAAAAAAGAAAATAGTATGTTTTGATTTATTATGTTATGATTTGTAAATTTTAAAAAAAAATGTATTTTTATTATATTATAATTTGTTAATTAAAAAAAAAGGAAATTGTATGTTTTATTATGTTATAGTTTTTTAGTTAAAAAAAGTATTAAATGATTTTCATTTATAAGTTATATTTTAATATTAAAGAATCTCGATTATGGACGAAATAATAAGTGTTATATTAATATAATTTATTTATTTTTTTTGGGGGGGGGCATAAATTATATGCCCGGAGGTGCCAAATTTTTAAATACGGGCCTGGTAGATGATCAATATTGCTATATCACTGTTTTAAACATTAAAACAATGTACCATCGTTCTCGGAAGAAAAAAAACGTGGAAGGAGTTTTTGGAAATAAACCGAATTTATACATTTTATTTTAACTAACGATTATTATTGATAACCAGTTATGATTTAGTTACTGATTTAGGCGAGTACATGAATGATTAGTCACCTGACCTTCAATTAGAATAATTAGAAAACAGAGCGGCTTCATATTTTTCGTTAGTTGATAATTGTATGAAGACCAATATGTTTTTAATTTTTTTATTTTTTTTTTTATAAAATTATACAATTTTTAAAAACAAGAATAATAAAAACCGTTATAACTCATACATTACGTGTTATCTTTATTTGTTTCTCATGAACATGCGGCCTTTAGAGCTATTCTTAAAAATTTATCTTGCAAGGTTTGTTGTTTTTAAATTTTTGTTTGTGAAGCTGCTGCCCATACCGGGCATTCGTAGGTTATTAGAGGTCTTATTATTGCTGTGTATAGAAGTAAAGAGCATTTCATCAGTATGGTTGAGCTGTGGTTTAATATGGTTTAGTACCTTCTCATTCTCAGCTTAGTGTACCCTTGGCTTAATTTTTTATAAGTGTGTATTTTCCAGTCTAGTTTTTCATTCAGGAATAGTTCCAGATATTTCACTGAGTTGCCTTTGTTGTTCGATTTGATTTCCTGCTTGTTAATTTTTATTGAAGTCGGGCTTATTATCTTTGAGATCGACACATTAACCACGGACCGCGTCTACGGTTTTAGATAATTATTTATTAATTATATTACATTTATATAATGATGTTTTAAATGTAACATGGAAATCAATTTTATTGATGATAGTGTTGGCAAAAATTTACAATCATCTAAAATGATGTATTAGTTAAATTTCATTTTTATACTCCATTAATTGATTTTATTCAAGGTGTCTAGGAAGATTTTGCAATATATGAAAATAAAGCATCCACTTTAGACATTACTCACATTGCAGATTATTCTTTGAAAAGAAAAAGTGAAAGCACCTAAAAATAAATATTTGAATGATACAAACAGTAAAATTGTTAACTGATAGCCCAGAGAAAATTTTATTTTTAATACACATAGTATAATATGTAATAAATCAATTTTTGAACTTAAAAAAAAGTAATGGCACTTAATTAAAAATTAAAAATATAGTTTGTTGTTTAAAAGCAATATAAAAGATGTGGATATTATCAAGTATATGTCAAATTTATTGATATTTTCCTGACGACTTGGATAAAGAAATCTTTGTAGACGAATTGCTACACTCCAATAGTTAAAAATATTGTTTAAAGTTTAGTTAAACAATCAAATTATTAATATGTTAATCAAGTTTTAGGGATGACCCTCAATATAAATGATGAACATAAAATATTTATTTCCCAACATTGAGACAATGCTAGAAATATATTTAACCATGCATTGTTCAATTATGGATTATAATATTGACATTATTGATGAGTTAGGATCAAGTGTAACATTTTAAGATTCAATTTATATATTTATAAAATAAAATAAACATATTTAAGAAAAATAACTAATAACTTTATATGAGGCTTCTTTTTTTTCTATATCCCTGGATTCAACATTTGTTAATCAGACTCTGTGACTATTAAGTTTATTTAAGCTTATATCTAAATCAGAACATAATTGTATAAATTTAAAATAAAATACTACATTCTATTAGTTTCTTACTATCTTACTCGTATGAACAAACAATAAAATATTAGAGTATATTATTCTCAGAGATCATGGTTTTGTTAATCTTGTTGGTCATGTCATGGTGTTAACACCGCTATTTTAATTATTTTTAGTGTAGATTTTAAGTACTATTATTTTTTTTTCCAAAGGTGCATTATAAGCACTGCTAAGATGTTAAGCCATAACAAATGTTTTTCTTGTATTTTAATACCATTCATAATAGTTTAATAAATGTAAATAATAAAATGATTATTACCTTTAACCCATTTAATTTTACAAGTAATAAATAAACAATAAGTAATAAATATACTTATAACTATTGAGTTCATATGTTAATTTTTTGCTGTCAAAACTTTTAGTTATCAGACAATTTATAGCATCAATATCTTTCCTACTCTGCTCTTGGAAAAAATTATGCTTTAAGAACATTTTTTGTAACCAAAAATTTAGCAAAAATTGAGCAGTTTTGTTATATTTTCCTTAAATAACTACGATGAAACAAAAATTGGTATCAAAACTGATAAAAAATGTATAAAATAATGTCAAAATAATATAAAAATTATTTTAAAATATTTTTTGTTGATTTATGGAAAAAGATGATTGTTGAAAAGAAAACTAAACCATAACAATCAGTAAATAAATATAATATTTTAATTCATTTAAAGTTGATCAAATACAAAATATTAATAGATTCAATTTACTTATTAACTATGTACAATTTAACATACTAAACGGTGTAATAATGGAAACATAACTACAGATAATGGGATGTTTATATAGTAAAAGTATAATTAATAGATAATTAAAAATTAATTAAAACTATATTTTATAGTCTATAAAAATTGCAATGAATAAATAAGTGTACGAATAATATTATAAATTATAACAAATTTAGCCAGTATAAAAATAATATATGTGAACATGAAATTATTTATAAAAGACATCACAGTTCATTTTTTTGTATATTGTATTTTTTCAATTTTTACTTCATCATCTACCAACCTATAGACATATGACACTACAGTTGAACTTTGAATATCCATCACCACAAATGAAGGAATAATATCACTGAAAAAAAAAACGAAATTAAGTTAGTTTATTATTTAATAGAAGTAATTTTATTTCATGAAAAATAAAAATGATAAGCATCTCTACAATAAATAGTACAACTGGTATTTATAATTATTATCACAAACATAATTATTATAATTATGTATAACAGATAAAATAAATTTAATTAAGTTCATAAAAGTTGTCATAATAATAATTAAAGAATACAAAATTTCTTACACTTATTCAATGTTATTTAAAGGTTATGAATTGTACTTGTTTGATCAAAATATTAACATTTTTTTTTAGTATTTAAAAAACATTAATAAAATATTTCTTTTATGATTTTTTCTGATTTATTTCTACTGATCAATATTTACAAAGAAAAAAATAAAAGGTACATTTTATAACAATGCAATATCAAATTAATTCCTTAGGTTCAGAATATATTTTTATACTAATAATGGAAAGATTCTACTTAAGATTATAGTAGTGGTTTTTAGTTAATTTATCATGCATACTGCATGCTCATTGTGGTATTTGCTAAAGGGTACTGGGATTAAAATTAGTCTAAAATAAAGTTCTACCAGGTAAAAAGTTTAGGAATTGCTGGACTAAAATACTATGACAAAAATCAATTAAATTAAATTTAAGTTGTTTATAACTCATAGGTTCTCAGAGATTTATTTAAAAAAATATCATAAAGTAAAATAAAATAATATAATTCCATAAAAACAAAAGATAAGAAAAACTTAATATGACAGATATACTTTATGGACACTAGAATATTTCCTGAATTAACATTAATTGTAATCAATTAGGTATAATATACTAATAGGAAATAGAAAATTAAAATATTAAAATCTTACGGATTCAACGGATTGAAAGCTCCAGTAGCAGAACCAGGATTTAAGAAAAATTTGTTTCCAAGTTCAAATGCATCAAATTTATGAGTATGACCAAATACTAGAACATCTACATCCAATTGTCTTTGTAGTAAAGCTAACGATTCAGGATCTCCCCATGGTATCACTTGATGACCATGGCATAGACCAACCTTAAATTGTCCAACATTTACTACCTTTTGGTCTGGATAATTGAGATTCTAAAAAACAAAAATAAATTTGAAAACATTGAAACATCAACTAAAAGTTTGCATACACATTACTTCATCAAAATCACCACGCACGACATGCACATCATTGGCAATCGATTTTAAAAATTCATACATTTCTTTCGTACATAGATTGCCTGTGCACAAGACATGTTGTATTTTACCAGGTGTCAGTAGTTTTTTGAACTGAGCCGGAAGTCCACTGCTGCGAAATGGCACATGCATATCGCCAATAACCAATACCGAACACTAGAAAAGAGAAAAAAACGTATCAGCAAATGAATGTTGAATAAAATATATTTATATTATTTTATTCCATTACAGGTATTATTCACCAGTAAACAACGAATGCGATATAAGAGAAAAACTAGATAAAGAATTCAAATTTACCATTTCGAACTGTTCGTTGGTTAATCGATTCCTGAAAAAGGAGTACAAATTTTATCGCAATAAAAAAATAAAAATTGAAGAACACAAAAACCGATGGCTAGCACAAAATATATTCGTGTTCGTCAGTATCACACGTCTTATCGGAGATATAACTGGGTCGATGGTCATTGACTCCATGGTTGCTTACTTCCACAACCGACAATATTACCACTAGACAACACGAAGTCAATTTTTACGAATTCTTCTTATACTTCTGCGGTTTCGAAAAAAAAAATTCTTTAATTAGAACTGCCATTTATTTGAGATTAAAAATCGAAATAATCAATTTTAAGGAATCCCCCTAACTATGCTAGTCCTGTTTGCCTAATTTGTTATTCATAATAATTATTGTTTGTAAACCTAAACACTTGAAAAATAACAAGCTACTTCGACTCTTTCAATCTAATCATGGATTCTTTTGAATTTAATTTTGACTATTATAGGTGTCTGTGATATTAATGTTTAATATCGTTTTTTAATCAAATGTATGCTATCAACTTAATCATTAAAAACATATAGGTAGAATATAAAACTTTTACCAACACTTAGGAACTGAGCACCATGTAAACCTTGCCTAAATGTAACTAATAAGATTTAAGAATATACACATAAAATTTTTTACTTTTTATTGAATAATAGTTGGCTTATTAAAAAACAAAAACAAGTGGAACAAAAAAAAAAAAAGGCTCATCAATTAACAAAAAGCAATAAGTGTTAAATATCTAAAAGTTTTACAGACAAAATTTAAAGACATAAACCAAAACTTTGGTATTTAAAATAAACATAAAATAAATAATTTAATAAAAATTATATTTACTAGGTGTTAAAAATAAATAAGGACTATAGTGAAATATAATATAAAACTAAATAAAAATACAATAAAATAAATAAGTTTATAAATGTGATTAATGATATAAATATTTATCATTACTTTATCTTAATATGACTAAAAAAAAAAACAACAATTGTGTTTACTTTATTAATTGCCAAATTATAAAACAATTTAAAAAAACAATATATATAATCAATAGTTGTTGTAATGCTTGTCATTTTACCTTACCAAGTTGTTGTTGACTCAAAGTCAGCAATGTCATCATTTTATTAAGAAAACTAATAACATGAATCTATAAAATATAATTAAAGAATTTCGTTAAATTATGGTATGTTTAAAAAAATTAAAATAACATTATATATTCATATTTATTCATATTCTTAAACGATTATTGAAAAATAGGAACTAATATTAGTAAGAGTACTATCCCATAAATTAAAATAATAATTACATAAAGTATGATAAGAAAATAAAACAAAATTTTTTGGAATAGGTAAAAAGTAACAAAAAAAATTCTATATTACAAATTTCAACAAATTTTAGATTATTTCTAACTTATGTCGCATTTTCCCCAAAAATTGCTTTCAATACTTTACACATAAAAATCAAATAATTTACTTACAATTCTAATTATAATTCAATTAATATAAAGAGTTCTGAATAAATAAGAAAACTAATTTTTAAGTGTTTGATAGATTTCAACAAAAACATAGTGTCTAGGCGAGTTTAACTAGGGTGTCACTTATTGAGAATATTTGCTTCCAAATAACAGTTTAAAAATAAAAAAATTAATAAACCTTAAAATACACCAATATGAATAGGTAACAATAGATAGAAAAATATATGTTTTTATATCTAAATTATTATCTCATTATTTAAATTGCAATATTAGAGTAAATAAAAAATGATTAAATTGAGAAATGTAAATTCAAAATTATTTAATGATTAATGCATGTAAACAGTGGCGTAAACTGGGTGGTGCAAATGTGACACTTGCAACACCACATCTAAAACGTGGTGATGAAAAGATATGTTTTTGCACCACCAGAAAATCATTGAAATTTGTATACCTGAAATATTATTTTCAAAAGCCAAGGAAATCAGCATATTAAAAACAAAATTTGATTGTTTTTTTTTTTATTAATATTATAATAATAAAGGTTATAATGCTAAAATAATTCAAAATTTATTTGTTATTTAAATATATAGGAAAATATATAGTTTATTGGGAAGAATTGTACTTAGGAAATTGGAAAATTGGCGTGTTGCTAATTATAAGTTGAGAATATGCCTCTGCATCATCAGAAATTGGATCCAATTTACACCACTTCTCGTAAATCAATATAAAAATAAAGAAACAAATGTTTAATTTATAGAAATAAATAAAAACTTAGCTTGAATATTATATATATTTGTAAAATATGATTAGGTCAAATTAAAAATTTGAGTAGTTTTATTTTTATAAATTCAGTGATGATTTTTTGGTTTTGTATGTACCTACTAATGATGAATATTTAATTTTAAACTATTATTTAACTAACAATTTAATTTGAAATTATTCATATATTAATAATATACATATTTACATAATGATTATGTAGTTCGATCAAAGCATACAGTAGTTTATTTTTATTATTATTCTGACGATTATGGCCATATTTAGTTCTCCTCCACTGAATAGGGCCCCTTTTCATACAATTGCTACAAAGTTTTTTTTTAGAAGTTGATATTGAGCAACTAAAATCAACTTTTTGACTGCTAATATTGGTTGATACTAGTTGCTGTTGCGAAGTTACTGTTATTACTTGTGGTTTCCGAAACGATGTAACTGATAGTTTGTGAACTACCATTTTTAGCAAACTTGAGTCAATATAATTTTGGTTAAAATGTTCCTTGTTCTATTTAAAATGTTATAAATGTAATGTAATAAAGATTTCAACATTGAAAGATGTATATTTAAAAAATCCATTCTTACAGTCAAATGTTTCCAATATAGAATACTTGAAGATGTCCAAGGACTTTCAATGATACGATGAATCAATTAAATACTAATCTAAATCAAACATTAACAATTAATAATAAAATAATAATGAACATTTTTCTTTTTTCTTTTTCTTTCAGCCTCATTGGAATTTTTTTATCACATAAAAAAACTAATGCTTCACTAAAGCACTCGTTCTTTTATATAAATGATTCCAAATATTTAAAGTTCTTGACTTTATCTATCATCTAATCACATATTGTTATTGGTATTCTCATCCCCTCCACTTCTTGGTATCTTCCTTCAAATTCATACTCTATATACTCTGTTTTCAATTTTCTTGGCATAACCAAACTGATCTTCCGATATTGATTTCTAGATGTCTCACTTCTAATTCTCTTCTCTATAATCTGTTCCCAAATCTTAATACTAAGACTCATAAAGCTTTATTCTTCTATAGTTCTCACATTCCTATATGTCTCCTTTGTTTTTAAATATTGGTTTAATAAAACTCTTTCTCCAATATTCTGGCATTTTTACCTTTATTAATACCTTATTAAAAAGATCTTTTAACTATATAATGCTTACATACCCTAAAATTTTTCACACCTCTATAAGCACTCCATCAGGTTCAACCGCTTTTTTCTTTTTTATCGCCTTCTTCGCGACATTCACTTCTACTTCACTAACTAAACCCCATCAATCCTCCATTTCATGAAATACTCTCTAAATGCTTTTTTTGGATCGTTCAGTAAAACTCTCAAAATATTCTTCACATCTTCATAATTTGTTAACACTCTCTTATCATAATTTTTTTTATACATCAAGCAATCTATAAGTCAATAATAACGTACAGCATCATTTTCCAAAATAAAACCAAAGAAACAAGTTGTTTGAAGTCTAAAAAGTCAATTAAATGTTTGTCAATGCACAGTCAAAGTCTTCTCGTCAAGTTCGTAAATATAGATTCAACTACTTATGTAATTATTAATTATACTCACAGTTTATTTACGGTGATTTATATTTAGCTGCGTGTTCGTGATTTATATTTACAGTTGTATATCTATGGGAATTATAATAAAAGAAGATATTAGATAGTTATTATTTTTAATGAAAACGAAAATAATAGATGGAAGAATTTACTATAGAATAGGAAATTTGAAATATTAAAATAAAAAAATTTAAAACCGACAATCTACGTCTTCATAAGGGAAGACGAGTTACATAAATGACAAGTCATAGTGAAAATCGCATTTATTGGTAATTATAGTTTATTTTTAGAAACCTGTTATAGCAGCGGTTGAAATTAACAATTGAAAAATTCAAAAACCTATGGTTAGTTATAGAAACTACAGGAGCAATTCAGGTATTGTTAGGTGTAGCAATGCAGCGGCATAGCCAAGAAAGGGGGGAGGATAATTGGTGATAAAACCCTCACGGAAATGTATTTGTTATTAAATATATTGTTATATAAATATGTATTTTGTAAGATATACAATCATTTTAAGACAAAGGAACAATGTTATGTAAACATATTATTGAAAATTCAACCCTACACCTTCAAAATAGTTTTCTGACTACGCCACTTATATAATGTATAGTGATATATTTATATATTAAATATATTCTTTCATGGCCATGTGGATAAAGATAATTGTCTTTGGTAAACAGGAAATAAAAATAGGCAAATCCGAAATTTTTATTCATCATTACAAATGATAAAAATAACATTGTTTCGTGGACGCCCACCACCTGTAATTCGATTGTACAACTGTCTTGCGCGGGACTACTTTTCTCGCTCGATATTTATGATCAATTAACCAAAATTTGACATCACTTAAGCCGAGGTTACATTGATAGAGTATTTGGTACAGTAAAAAAATGAAATCAATATTCATAATTGATTGATAAGTTGATGAGATTGAAATTCCGTAAAGACCATTCAATTTTTGGTTTATAGTCGAAGCAATGGGATACCGAATTATAATATCGAAAACTATGTTACGAATATAAATGCTCTTCATATAAACTGTACGTGTGTACAGACCGAAACCTTAACTATCGATAATATTAGTGTATTGTTTTATGGAAATTTAACAGTGGCACTGTTTTGAATTTGATTAGAATACCATTTAAAATAAAACAAAAACATTTTCAATCGCACTTTACCATATGTATTTAGTATTAAAATATTTCAGCTGGTAACTTACAAGAATAATTCGAACATACCGCAGCTGCGATCAAACTTCAGTCCGGACGGAGTCAATATTGATCGGGCAACATGACGTGACGAAATGATTACTCGAGGGTTAGGTATGGATTCCGTACGGTACAATTTCGGATTGAGGAGGCGTGCTGTTTAAATCAATGAAAAACCACGAGGCAATTGTTTGCTGTGATTCGTATATACTCTAATCATCTATTCATATTTACTCTAAAATAGGTATATTATACACTATCCGCGGAATGAAAAGAATAAAGAGAAAACCAACATATTTATAGTGTAGGAACCGTGGTTGATATTATCATGTCAGAATAATATTAATTTTCTATTAATTAATTAATTAACCAACACATTTTATTTATTTTCGTTATATAAATAAAATGAAATCATTTTTTATTGTTCGGGATTAACTCCGAAACTACTCAGTCAATCGTCGTGCAGTTTTTTTTTAAATTAAAGAGGACATCACAGAGAAGGTTTATAGAATAAATTTAGTCCCATAAAATTAATAAATAATTAGTTATTATTAATTAAAATAAACGTGTAAATTGTTTACCTACATATGCATATAGTGCGGCACAGCGGTCCGCGGGTTTTCAGCTACCTGGAACCTGACCATTTGTTCGTCGAATTGTGTTTAATATCGGCGTGTAGATATGAATTGTTCCGCGAAATTTATCGCAAGTACCCCAACCACATTTATACCGAATACTCGTTACATCTATTAATACAAATATTATACTACCGATTGCCGCATTCGATATCAACCCGTACGCTGATGTTATGACGAATCTTTATTTGAATTAAATAAAGAAATGGAAATTTTATCGAGCAAATCTATGATACATTTTGGTTTTCCTTTACCGATAAACATAAATGGGACAACAATTAATATTAAGTGTTTGAGAGAGAGAGAGAGAGAGAGAGAGTGAGAGAGAGAGCGAATTAATTTTTAGAAATAATTATTACGATCAATACCAACTATTACTGTACGTTCAAAATGAAAATACATTAAACCGTGAACAAAGAATTGTATACGATTCAGTGAAATTATCTATTTATCTGTTAACAATAATGAAGGAAAAATATTACTTTTAGATGCTCCCGGGGGCATGGGTAAAACTTTTTTGATAAATTTACTTCTTGCAAAAGATATGGTAGCAAAATTGCTCTTGCGGTTGCATCGTCTGGCGTCGCAACTATGCTATTAGTTTTATTCTAATTCTACATATAAACTTCCTTTGAAATATGATAGTGACAATGCTACGAGTGTCTTTAACGTTTCAAAGCAAAGTGATACTGGTAAATTGATGCAGGATTGTAGTCTAATTCTTTGGGACGAAGCTTCCCAAAAATCTTCAATTGACGCTTTAGATAGAACGATGCGAGACTTGCATCATAATAATAGTCCTATGGTTGGCTGCACAGTGTTGTTCTCTGGAGAATTCCGTCAGCTCTTGCCTGTGATTGCATGAAGGACAAGAGCTGATGAAATCAATGCGTTTCTGAAAAAATTCTACTTATGGCCATACACAGTGGTGTATTCGTAATTTTTTTCTAGGATATACGCTCAGCACATAAGCGTTTATTAGTGGGAGAGGGGGGGGATTAACCTCTTAAAAAAAAATGTTCTACCTACCCAAACTCAAAATTACATAATATGATGGGAACGTGGGATATATCCCCGCCAGACTTTTTTTCTAAGAGGGGGGTGTACAACTTTTCAACAAAAGTATTTTTGGGGGATTTGAAGTGGGCGCGCGCCTCCTTAGTCCCCATGGATTCATGTCTGCCATGGAAGTCTATATATTAAACTTATCTTTAATAAACTCATAAGTATATATCATATATGAAACGTAATATTTATGTTCATGAAACCTAATGTTTTATTATGTGTAATAATATTTTAGTATTAATTTAAAGTAATTTGCACAAACATGCGACGAATAAATACTAAGTGACAAACTGATAACAATATAATAATTTATAATCACAATCTATCCAAAACATCGTAGACAGATCGGTTAATATTGTGATAAATTTATAAACAGAACTTTTTGACTGTTGATCTATTTTTAACAATTATAATATCCGCTCGACAAGACAATATCGCACGCGTCCACCGGTATTATTTAGGCCCGGTGCACACTTACGTCATTTTAACGCGCGGCAACGCTGCGGCACCGCAAACGCGGCATGGAAAACCCAAAATTTAATTGCGTAATGCACACATCACAGCGGCAACGCTGCGGTGACGCGCGTCCGTCTGCGACAAAGTTTTTGCCGCAAGTTGTTATCGCACCGCAGCGTCACCGCGACTTCACTTGCGGTCGCTCAATTCATTGTATCATATTGGTCAGTGCACACTATCGTCGTTTTGTACACAAGGTACGCAAAAATAATACGTTTTCTTTTATAAATTTCCATCGCTTGTGACCGTACGTATGTATGACGTTATGTATATAGGTATACATAACGTTATGTATATGTATATAGGTATGTATATTTGCCGCTAGGTGTGTATTGAATACGGCGTCATCGCCGCGGTGCCGCAGCGTTGCCGCGCGTTAAAATAACGCAAGTGTGCACCAGGCCTGATGTTACAGTATTTAGACGCTTGGCAGTTTCTGATCGTCTTTGCAAATACCCGAAGTCTGGGAAAATTTAATCGAAGTTTATGCGGCACGAGGCTATATTTGGATAGTGGCTATAGTATATAATAATAATAATAAATTCTATACTGTTGTTGTATAACGAATTTTCTTAAAGATATACGCATAAATCCAAAAATAGGGATCCGAGTATACGGCGTATACCCGCGTATACCCTCCAATACACCACTGGCCATACATAAAACTATTATAATTTAAAAATAATATGAGAGTGTTATGTACCGGTCAAGATAATATAAATTTTGTCAAAGATTTATTTTTAATAGGCAATGGCGAATTTCAAGCAACGAATGATAAAATAAATATTAAAACTTTCTGTAATTCAGTACCTACTGTAACAAAATTGATTCAAAACGTGTACCCGAACATTCAAAATATATTTTCTAAGACCCCTTCACACACGACAGTTTTGTCCGTACGATTTTTGATTACGATATAAATTTCTATATCAATATCCATTATTTTATTTCTATTTTAAAGTGAAATAAATTATTTTTAAGTTCCAAATAGTTTTGACGGCGATCGTTTAAAAACCGTTAGTTCGACTAAATTCGAAAATTTAGAAATTTAAAATGTATGCAAACAATTTTTTATTTATAAAACCAATGACAACCTAGATTATGATGTGGCACAATAATTAACAACCATTTTCAATTGATTCTTTGTGTATTTACTATCCATCATCTCTAGATCCCAGACTATATGACTCCATGGAATTTTAAAAAACACAGTCATGGCCCCCACAAAAAAACCACTAATTATTTACTAACCAAAACACTGTCTCATAACCAATGGCCTAAATTGCCATTTAAAATATAAAAATAATATATTAATTATATTTAACTCCTAAACTGTTCGTATTTATTTTTAGTGAATGTAAATACAGTCCATACACCAATAACGACGGTCAAGGAACCGTAAAATATATGTCATAATAGCCAGATGTCTTTATAACCAAATTTAATTTTGATTTTTATTAGTACATTATACACTCAGGCACTTATATATTATAATGAATATTTTTAAATTATTATTTATCATTTTGCCAATAACTAATTAGTGTAATAAAAAATATAAAAAATACGTTTAAATACATAAATTAAAATCAAATACAAATAATGCTTTTAATAATTATAATAATAATAAAATCCAAATAAAAATAAGAAAGAAAAAAGTATGAAGTTGAAAATAAAAAATAAATTAACTGTGAAAGTTGGTGAACCAAATGTTATAAATCCACCATAGGTTGTTAACAATTTAACACCTCTAATTAATCCACCCGAAGAAGAATTAGAATCAATTAAGACTTTAGAGAAAATAAGAAATTTTTCAGCACATTGCATTCTATTAAATTCTCGTGTTCTTTTAAAATTACCATCATCGTTTAATAGAAAGAAGTCAATATCTCCTATAAGTATTATTACTTTTGAAACAAGTCTTATCGGTGAATGTACTATTAATATTTATTATAATATACTGGCCACGCGTAAAAACAAATCTCGTTGCCGGGGAAAATGTTCGACGTTAAAATAAAGTTAACGAAGTGGAAAACCTCCGAGGACAACGTCATTCGATGTTTGCGATATTTTAACCTGTACAGTAACAAGTATTGTCAACGTACATTCGAAGACAGGTTAGGTTCGTGAACAGGTTTCGAATCTTTTCGTAGAAGACACGCACCTACGCGGACAACAGTGCAGAGATGGGGGAACAAACGTGAGTATGGTACACGCGAGACGTGGAGCGGTCATCGTGACATTGTGTATTGCATTTTCGGACCGTACGACTGCAGCAGCTGCGTGCACATCACGTGTTTGAGAGACAGCGGTGGGATGCCTACGTCGTCCGGCAAACATTTCAGAGGGTTCTGGTGGACGAAATGCGTCGCGTGCGACTCACGGAGGATTTACTCGCCGCGGATGTTCGAATGCACCGGTAACCATTAGATCGGGTTCGCACGATAAAATGTACGGTAAACTAAAAAAAAAATCTGTCGGATGGCGGTGCGGTGGCGTCGTTCCCATCCATCGTCACCCGTTTCGCGTCAACAGTTTGCCACGTGTACGTGCATGAACAGTGTTGGGCTTTTGCGGGCGCGTGCGTCGCTCGGTCGGTCGAACCGAAGTCGCCCGCGGTCGTCGCCCAGGACCGCGGTTGTCAGACCGTCACCGTGACCGTGGACGCGAGCACCGAAACCGTGGAGGTCGGTTGTCGGGTCGCGAACGCGAACGAGGCAGACGACACCGAATACTGGACGGCCAACAGCGACGACGATACCGTGAGCGTACGCCGTGTCCTGCGTAACACCAGGCCGATAAACTCTACGGCGTTGTCCACCGTCAAAGGTTTGGTCGTTAGAGGTTCTATTCACCCCTCTCCCCACCTGACCTGAACGGTGGTCTGATGATGACGGTTTTGATTTTTTTCATTTCACGGGGACGCACCGCAGGCAGAGAACCGGCGAAGGAGTCGGTTACCCCGGAGGCGACACCGCGAACGATCGGAGAAAATCGTGATAACCGCGAACTGATCATACGTTTCGCGGACGGCACGATGATCAACGCTAAAGAAGTAGCTTCGCGATTGAATTTATCGAAAAACAAATCGTTGGGCAAACTAAAAGTGTCGGGCCGCCGTAGTAAGGTTGCAAACGTATATAATCGTCCTTGTGTTCGCAGAGATTTTCGTCTATAAGCGTGTACATGTTACGCTGTCATTACGAAGATTTTCTGAAGAGGATCGCCGACGAAGAAGGGTTCACGTTGACCTACACCCAGATCACGGACGGCATCCGTAAGGGGTTTTGGACTTCCATCGACGTGATCACGTCGTCCACGTTTTCGTATTTCTTTTTGTAAATCTTACTCTCGCGTTGTGCATTCTCAGCCGAAAGCCAATACCGCGTTCGACTGGACGTGGGCCCTTATGTATCGACGACCATCGGTGACGGGGACGCGCTACATTTGGCAAAAGCGCAAGCAGCCCAAAGATGTTTGATCTTCTTCAGAAAGCTAATGAGAGATTGATGTAAACCGAATGCCGCAGGCTCCACCGACAGCGACCATCCGATAAGTGTTTATTCGTCTGTTTATGTCGTATTCGTGTATTTTCTTTAGCCGAAATTCTTTTAACCATAACGGTGGTCGGATGGGAATTTGTTATGATCAATAGATGTCATGACGACGCTGTGGTAATCGTAATCACCTGCCGTCGTCTACTATTAACAAATTATCTCCAATTATCCATACCAATCATTTCCCCAACTGATATTTTTGGAACACGGACAACATTGACAGTTGGTGTTCGACGACTTGGTGTGTAACGACTGCACTCCTACATTAAAGAGCAACACTCCTCTTTTATTTGTAATGTTTAACACTAAGTCAGTTTCTGAATGAAACATAAACTAGACTTGGTCGCAATTTAGACATCACTACCTACTATGATTCGCTATCTTTTTGAGAAGAAATCTAAACCTTTTTCTTTTTTCTGAGTTTTTTCTCCACATCACCCACGTAGGTCATAAATGAGTACATTCGATAATAATGTTATATGCCTTATTCAGAAACTGGTCAAGTGTTAAACAATACAAATAAAAGAGGAGTATTGCTCTTTAATGTAGAAGTGCAGTGGTCACACACCAAGTCGTCGAACACCTACTGTCAATATTGTCCGTGTTCCAAAAATATCAGTTGGGGAAATGATTAGTATGGATAATTGGAGATAATTTGTTAATAGTGAACGATGGTAGGTTATGATACGTACAATGATAGCCAAGTACGGTCTTTTATTTTTCGTCGTCGATACTTTTTAGATAGAATATCTCTTAAGTCTGACTAATACAAAGTTCATAGACGGTTATATTCAAGAATGGCACTATCCTTGGCTTTCACCTGATAGGGATCAAAATGAATTAAGTGACATCCTTGGATGCTCATCACGATACGGTCGTGGCTATTTCGATAACTAATAATTCCATTCAATTCATAAGAGTATTCAACATTTCATCAATGTTTTCTTATGACGTTACTACGTAAAATAATGGTTCGTATACCGACGAATATTATTAAAATATTCTGTATTTGAATAATTATATTATATTTTGATTTTTAATAAAATAAATTTACGAAAATATTATTATGTTTTATAAATATATATATATAAGTCAACTACAAACAATTTCTTATTACTATATTGTTACGCTGTTTGAAAGAAAACGTTTATGCGTATTAAGCGCGCCACTTCATACGTTTAAAAATACACTCTAAGGCGGTATTCAATTTTTAGATTTTTCTCTTTAGTTACACTGTAAAACCTACCTATGTGCCAAATATCACGTTTCTACATATACGAGAAATGTCTTATAATTTTGATGATCAGTGAGTGAGTGAATCAGTAACAAAATTGAAAATTTTGAAATCCTCCCATTTCGAAATGATACAATATTAATGGCTCATTTTCTTACAGCGTCCTAAGCTACTTAAGCTTAATCTGTGTTTTAAATTTCAAAAATTTATCTTAAGAGGAAACAGAGATATATGGGTTAGAATAACTGGGCGAATTGGTTCATGTAAAGATCCACTGGCATTGCTGGAACTTGGTCGGCGCACTACCGTGCGCTCAGATAATTTTTTCTTTTTTAGTAGCATCAATAACATTTTTTTTTTCTTTCAATTCTAATTACTTTTCTCAAATTGTTATTATTGAATTATTCTCTAGTGGTGAAAAACGCCCTTCATCCATTGTACTTTATGTTACTGTGATAAGCACAGACTTCAATATATCGTCCGATTATTGACTAACATGATTACATGAACTTATAAGTAATTAGTTATTTGATACTATAAATTGTTTAAAACTAACTTGCTTAAAATAATAATATTTACTTAAGGTTAATAACATAGATAATTAGGATTAACATTAATGTAATAGGTAAATATTTTTTACTAAAAAAGTTTCGATAAAAACGAGATATATCGGTTACCGCCAAAATAGTTTGAAGTCAATATTAGATGAACCAATGAGTAGTGGCGAAAGATCAGCACCATATTTGCGAAATTGAGACTAAAATACGACTATTGACATCATATCTAGTTTATTATATCATAGACAAACAGACAGTCACATTGACGGAAACAGAATACGCTATAGATTATTGAGTTAGGTATATTATTATTCAAGTGCGAGGTTACATTTGTATGCTGTTGAAACTTAAATTATTTATCGCACAAATACCAAAAAGTTAGTGTTAGTATGGCCACCTCTAAAATTATTAAAACATTTGTTGAGCTAGAAAAAAGTGATCATATCCGTGCATTTGGGAATAGAAAATTTCTTATATGAATTATGAATCGTTACTCACAGTACTAATGATGACTTTTTACTAGGATCTATCTATTTTATAATATAATATTGTTCTAAAATATAATATATTATTAGGCATTATGCTACAGGCCGACAAAAATATTTGAAGTTCGCAATGGGGTAGGTAAGAATATGTGAAAAGTATTAATATACTAAATATTCATAAACGTATTCATTATACGTTCTATAATTTATAGTTATATAAGTATTACAAATGAAAAGCAATGAAAAATAAATGATTACATTACTCGCATTTTTCAGAGAACCTAAAAAACATTTCAAAAAAATGGCATTGTAATTGATAATACGGATTTTGGTACATCAATCCAGTAAGTAAAACCTCTGAAAATGTTTTAATAATTATTTTTTAATTTTATTGCTACCTATATGTGCCAACTCAATTCTATCTATTTTATACTCTAGTAGTTATAAATTAATACATTTAGGTTTACTTCGATACCTTTACCTATAAATGTAAATAATGACAAATCCAATATCGAAAGTAATCAATCTAGGATTCTTTAGACCATATATCGGACAGAAGAATTAATGATATTGATTACGTATTCAAACAAATTCAAAATAGTGTAAATGATGTTATGAATTAAATCATAACAAATTAAAAAATGAAAATTGCACGGAAAAAGTTAAAATATTTATTAAAACAGAATGATAATTATATGACGACAAAAATCTCATATATTAGCTGTGGAAATACGACTGACTGACTATATTAGCTATGGTTCGTGTGTAGAATCGAATAAAACTTATGTGAGAAGCATTTCTTACTGACACGACGCGATAACAACACACAATCGTAATGCATTGTTTTCGAACAACGTTATAATAACTATTTAGGGGTTCATAACAACGGTGGTGGACTAGATTGTGACCACGAAGCCGAGAAGAGGGTTGTGTGCCCAAGTTATATATACTCAAATGGTAGAATCTACAAAAATATTTCTTTTTTTGGAAAACCTCCAAGCGTTCATATAAAAAATTCTTATAATATCGATTATGATTTCGAAGAATTGCCAAATGATACATGGAAAATGAAGGTGATATTATTTTGTGTTATATAGACGTATACTCTATACCATCGGTTCTTAACCTTTTGTATATCGCGGACCCCCGATGAAAAATGTTTAGAAATAGAGGACCCCCTTTTTTTTAATTTAACTAATTTGACTAATTCTTTTTCGAATACATTTTTTTTGACAAAACATCTCATGTTATTAAAACCAAAATTATAATAATTATTTCATTTAATAAATTACGTTAATAGACATAGCATAACATACATATTTATAATTATTATTATTTAATTTAATTTTTAAGTTAACTTGAATTTCATTATTTTAGTTTTAATATCTTTTTTAATATTCTTAAAATTTAATTTTTATTAGCTTAATACGATGGTTGATATACAAGTTGTATAACATCGTATAATGATAAAATCTATATATTATATAATAAAAAATATGAAAAAAAATAATAATAATATTTATCCAACAATATTATAACAATACACTCATTTCATGTATTGATGTACATAATATGTACATATTATGTTATGTGTCAGGGCTACCGCGGACCCCTAGAGGGCAGTGGACCACAGGTTAAAAACCACTGCTCCATACAGTATTCAATCACCGAATAGCAGAATAGCAATTAATACACGTCATTTGTCGCCTAGATCTTATCTTTAATTACAGGGCGACGACGATATTTTGGCAAAAATTAATATATTTTCAATTATTTTATTATTTTATTTAATGTATATACATTTTTTATGTTTGATTTTGTTATTTGTTTATCATTTCATTTGAGGATTTGAAGTTGAAATATTAATTATATTGAAATTTATGTATCTACAATGGAAAACCGATAAAAATCATATAATATTGTAATATATTGTATTATATCATTGATTAGTAATACAGTAAAACCTCGATAAGATGGAACTTTGATAACACGGAAACCTCGGTATAACGGAACATTTTTTTGGTCCCGTTTCAAATTACATACAATTAACTAACCCCGTCAAGACGGAAACCTCGTTAACATGGAAAAATATTATGGTCCCAAGCGATTTCGTCTTATCGAGGTTTTTATGTATATAATCAATGATTATACATACCATTACGAGTTTGGATGGTATATTAGAGTTTCAAGGTTTGAAAAATTTTCTTACACTGACATTTTTTTTTTTTTTTATAGGGTTTTCATAGTTTGTTGATGTTGATGTTTTGATTATACGCGTGGACATTTTTTTATTAGCTCAGAGAATAGAATATATCTTAAAATATTTACTGCCGAATAGTATTATATAGCGCTCTCTATTTACGAAGTCAAATCACGTCGTTCTGCCGTAAAATACGACACGGTGAACTGATAGATAGCAGTGATGTAATTTAAAATTTTTGTGGGAGTTTTACATTTTTTTAAAAAATAAGTGATTTTATAATATTATAAAAATATATATAAGGTACGAATAAAAAAATTATAAAATTATATTATTATTTTAAATACAAACAAAGAGTTTTGCACAGCAACAATATATAAACTTATGTTCTCTTTGTATATTTTGCTATGGAAATCATTTTTTAGCAATACACATCTGAGACAAGCGTGGTGTTTTGAAGGGTATACGCGGGTATACGATGTATACCCGTGAACCATTATGGTGATTTAGCGTATACTTTATAAAAGTACAACCAATACGCACGTATACGCTCGTATACCTACTTCATAAATAGAAAAAAAATCCATAGGAAATACATTTATTTTTAGAAAATTTGTTATTGGTAGGTTAATAATAACATTGATAATTGATTATTATTCATAGCTATCGATTGTTGTCTTACTATATTCATTAGGTATCAAATTATAACATCTACTAGCGGCCGTTGACGTTTCTATACAAGAATATACTAGATAGTATGGCCAATGATTAAATAAACATACATAGATAGCCCACGCAATGATAAATATTGGAAACGCCTAAAATGTCTCAAATGGAGCCAGAATTGTAGTAGTAATAGATTCCTGATAACCGAATGCGTTGGCGTTTCATATAAACATTTGCAATCTTCAATTTACTGTTATCCGTGATCAATGTTGATGCATTGCTGATAAACTATAATCAATTTTAACCGTTGTCATTTATTCCTTTTTATTAAGTATAGGTTCTGTTAAAGTTAATTGTATAATATACAATATAATATATTATATTTTATATGTTTTGTAGTTATCTATTTGACTATTACATGATTATGCTTTTATTTTACAATAATTGTAAATAAAAAAAATAAATATAATAATATTTTATTATATTTTTTGCCTTTAAAATCGGTAAATTATTAAATTTTCCATAGAAGCTGTTAAATACTTAGATAAATCAAGAAGTCATATGGTATAAAATTAATACACATTTTTTTTTTTTTTATATTAAAGTTTATACTTGTGAACATGAGATCCAGAAAAGACTTGAATACTCGCGAGCGAAGCGAACGTCTTTTTAAGTGATAAAATCTGATAAGTCTTGATCCTAATGAATACACAATAGTCATTGTCATAAATCCTTAAATACGCGTATTTTTTTGCCAAAACACCACGGTCTGTATTTTTAATAGTGCTTACAAGTTATATTTGTGTGCCCGCTGTTGAAAAGAACGATGTTCCGTCCACGAGTCCGGGCGGCAGCAACGGTAAACGACGAATCGTTTCGCTTCGACAATCGCGTCGAGCAAACGTACAACACTTTCGCTGACAGATAGCGGTGTTGGTAACGTAAACTCTCGCTTGTAAAGGTTTCCCAGTCGACCGCTGGTATATATACCAACGGAACGTCACCAATACGTTCGGGGATGCGAGTGGCAACGTACGTCAAACCGGCCGCACGGCCGAACCCGTGGTGCACGTACGGACCGGATCACCGTCGATGCGACCTCATGTTCACCCCCCGCCCCATCCTCACCTACCGTTTCGCTTGTCGTACGTGTTTCACAACAACGGAGCGTCGTCAGCGGTGTTGAGAAGGAAGTGTGTGTTCACGTGGAATGTCGTAACCGCGCGCGGCGCGAAAGATCCATGGACTCGTGACTTCTGCAATCGATCGGATGTCCGCACGTGTCCCTTGGGAAATTCTCCCTCAGTCGAAGAAAAATATAAAAACTACGTGACGCCGGAATAAACTGACGTCACACTTCCTCACCCTCTCGTGCGGGAACGGTATTCACGGCGTCGTCGACCGACGACCCCCCAACCTGTGAGAGGGTGTTTATTACGCGTACGTTGTCCACACCACGTGGCAATAACAACAACCACACCACCACCACCAACCATCCCCAACAAAAATTTTTGCAATTTTTTCAACCATCAAGATAAATTTTTTTCGGCCCGAGTCGCTACGGTCGTGTTGACGTTTCCCATCAATCGATTTTCCCACGGTCTTCTGCTACGATAAACACCTTACAAAAGGTTCGTAAGTACTCGTGTCTGTTGTGGTGCCACTGGATCGTTCAACCATCGTGGTTGTGTCCATCGGCTGTCCTCGTGGTCAATTTCGTCGGCACCAACTCTTTGTCGATGCGTGAACGTCTCTGTGTTCATCCCGTTTTGCAGTCCCCGCTTCATTCCCTGTTTTTCTGTCGTTTAATGTCACTTATCGGCGGTATTCGTGTGGTTTAATATTCGTCTTAGTCCTTTGTTGGTGCTGCAACGGGATTTGGAAATTTTTGAGTATCGAAACCCATGTACAATTTTAAATATACAAACCGATTTTAAAAACAATATTTTATAATAAATAATAACTGAAAAAAAATGTTTACTTCTTAACAACATTATCTCTAATAATAACTTATTTTAACCTCTTCTTTTAAATTTAATTATCTCTTTATAAAACGACAAATTTTTCTCAATGAATTCCTTCCTTTATTTTTTCATATTCATTTGCGTTTTTATGACGTTGTGATTTACCTGACAAGACATTTTTTATTTATAATATACTCGAATTTTCCATAGTAAAATATTAACCAACAAAATCCCCGAATCGCCTATGCGGTTAATCTCAATTCATATTTGGAGCCGTACGTTAGCTGAAAATTCGGCAGTCGAATTGCGAAGTTAGTGATGTTATACAAGTGCGTGATGATTTATAATTTGTTAAGTTTGCGCCAATATGTTCTATAGAAATGGATCGTTCCTTTTCAAAGTATAAAAATATTCTGGGCGACAACAGGAGGTCATTCAAATTTTCCAGCTTAAGAAAATATCTAATTGGTCAATATAATGCTCAAGGAGAGTTTAAGTTAGTACTATATTTATTAAAAATATATAAAGATATATTAAATTTAAAAGTTGTTATTCTAATCAAATATTAAATTTTTGTTTTAGATTAAACTCAAAGTATGAACTATACAAAGCGGAGAACAATAAATATTATTTGTTTACTTATCTTACTTCAACAAGGTTTTTTCTCTATAAATTATAATTTATAATGTTGTAGGTGCTATGAAGAAATTAAACTAAAATAATTTTATTAAAACTTCAATTTTTTTTTTAATGCATATTTTAGCAATACATTAAGTGATTTTTTTGGGATATAACTGCATGCATATTTAAAAGTTTTTATGGGCATGAAGTGACTAGCTCTAACATATACGATGTTAATACAATTGTGACTGATTATGAAAAAATAAAATGTATACCTATATTATTTATTTATTTATTTTTATAACATTAAATATTATATAAACTATTTCTTAGTTTGTATATTTAAAGCAATACATTTTTCTTTACACATACTCGTAAGTCTTATGATGCGCCAGTTTACTGCTAGTTAACACACCTACTTAATTATTTTTGACTTGTTTTCTTCGTAGTTGATAATTCTACGGTTATTTTACCACAACATATTTATTTTTATAACAACATGTTTTTCACTATGCAAATGTCTAACAATGTTAATGTTACTCGTAATGAGACTGGTAGTGTTTTCGAGAATTTATTAGTTTGCTCAGACAATTTTTTCCATTGCACAAAATAGTGGTGTACTTACAAAAAATTGCAATTTTAAATTCGAATGCTACAATTTATCGTATTTTGAAAACGATTCACTCATAAAAAAATCAATTCACGGGCACTCTCTTTGCAAGTATACATTTCATTCTTTACGGGATTTTTTTTTAAAACAATAATTATTCAATTCAATTTCATTTGAATATAAGATAACATGGGTTTTCAAGTTTTTAAATAATTTTAATACGAACGAATAGTTGCTTATACATCTAAACAGTGATCGTTAATCATAAAAAACAATATACACTATGTTTATGATAGTTTATTTAATATGTTACTAGTTACAACGTTGTATAATATGATGCTATACATATTTTTTGGTTAAAACTACTGTTACATTATAGTTAACGTATATGAAGCCAATATATGAGTAAACATTAAAATTAAAGTAATGTATTATGATATTGATAATTGGACAAGAACCACATATCAAAGACTACGTGTAAATAACACGATTAACTGTGTGTCTAACCGTGTCGGCTGTGCGGTTAAAATTACGATTGAATACCAATAATGTAACAGTTGATCGTTGGAAATAGAAATATGAAATATTTTTTACGGCGAAATCGCTATTATAGCTCATATACTTCGTTAAGACTGCATTGACTCTACGGCGGTGGATCCACGGTTAGCGCTTGAGGTGGGCAAAGGAAAGGGTGGAAAAGGATAAGATAACGTCCTCCCCCTCGAAGCCTTGATCAACTTAGATCTTTAATCCTGTAGTCATGCGAAATTGAATGTTTTAACCGTCCCTCTAACTGTCCTCCATGTCTTTTGAAAGATCCAACTCCGCGGATTCCATCGATCCGTCGGTTTCCTATGTATACTCACTGTATTCGGTCGTTTCGCGTGTGGTCGTGTGATGTCATGGTGACGGGATACGAAGATAGTGATGACAATAATAATAATATTAATAATAATAATAATAATAATAATAATAGTAATAATAATAGTAATAGTAATAATAATAGTAATGATAATAATATTAATATTAATAATAATATTAATGATCATGTTGTGTCGTGGTGTGCGGGCGGAGTTCAACGGCGGCGGCGGTGATCGTAAGCGGATGGCGCGCCGCGGTCGGCAGCCGCACCGGCGGACCGGCCGAACCGGACCTCCAGCCCGTCCACGTCCACATCGTAGTGGCCCCGTGGGATCTTGTTGTCGCCGGGCGTGTACACTTCGCCGCGACCGAACCGGATGAAGTTGGAGTCGCGACGTCCGAACCGTATGAAGTTGGAGTCGACGCGGCGTCCAACCGCTGCGGCCGGGTCCCGGCGCTTGGCCGCCGCGGCGAAAGCGGCCCCGGCCACCGGCGACGTCCAGCAGTCGAACGCCCGGCCGAAACGCATGAAGTTCTTGTCCATGGCGCTGCGCCTGGTCAACGGGTCCACCGGCCGCAGCCCGAACCGTTTGTCCGCCATGGCGTCTCCACCGTCGGCGGCCAGCGCGGCCAACGTCAGCGTCACCGGCAATAGGCACAACATCATTTCACCTGAAACGTGGTCGGGTTAGGTTATTACCGCACACGTTTCATTGGACACGCGCACCGGTCAGGTTTTGGCGCTTTTCGGTCGGTTAGGAATTTAACCACACAATGTTTTCGAATACGTCCTATCTGCCCGTCCATATTGTACAAGGCAACCCTGGATGACGACCGAAACGCAAATGGCATGGCACTTTATTTGCACGATGAAGTCTAAAAGGATTGTATCGGGGGAAGGGGGGTCTGAATGATTATTAGTGAGAAATTTGCTTACACAGAAACTCTAAAATTATCAATTCGATCAAAAACACGTAAACAATTGAATATAATATGTAATATATGAAACATTAAGTCTTACATTTAGTCTTTAAGTCAACAACTCTTTTACATGGAAAAAGTTTTGAAATATAATTCATGTTCTATAGAAGAAGAATTATATATATTTTTATTTATTTATTTATTATATGTTCTATAGAAGAAAGCTAATTTTCCTATCTTCGTCAGAATATTACTGTTAGAAATGAATATTATTTTTTGAAGCGTTTATCTATTACTACACTATTTGTTGTGGCATAATTTTTAATTTGTGCACATTTAACTGTAAACAAGGGATATATAAATTAATAAACATTGGCTATATATGAATGCAAATATTGATGAGGGGGTGTTAAAATATATTTCGTAGTTCAAAAAAAGTGCCGTAATCCTTTTTTCGTATTTTATGTGTCTTTAATACATGATCATCCAATTATATTAACTACTAAAAATTTGCCAAAATATTAAATGTATAGTGTTTAATTTTTACATTTAAATTTACATTTACATATGTATTGAAAATGTTCATTTATTTTTGAGGTTAAACTGTGTAGGGATGTATGTCTATGTACCGATTTATAAATAGGTTCACATTTTTAAAGCGCTCAATAGATCAAAAATCTACGTGTGATGTCACATGTACCACTTCAACGCTCAGACACGATTAGTTATACAGTACGAATGGTTAGGATAAGTTAGGTTAGTTTCAATCAATCAATAACATTATGCTAGAACACGCATTGATGCGCGCGGTGCAAATATTATTGTGTACAACGATTATAATATAAATGTGTCAATAATATTTTTATCGGCGTATTAATTGGGATTTTTTCAATGTTAAAAGATACGGGCGTATTAAGCGGGGTTACGTATTAAACAGGAGTTTACTATAAGTTTTTTTTTCAATGTGAAAGACCTATAGGTGTAAGGGACCAGAAGAAATCCATGTGTTAGCGGGGTTGCGTATAGAGCGGAATGGTGTAAACGGAAAGGTCTCAACGAGGTTTTAATTGTACTTTCCCAAGCCGTATTTTTTACAATCGATCAAAAATGTCTCTATTAATTACATTAAAAACGGTTTATTCCCAAACTCATAATTCTATTTGCATTTCACATTATAATACAGTGACACAACTGGGGGTGTGGTTGAGAGTTGTTACCCTCTTCTCCGAAATATGTAGTTTAAAGATCTAACCCTATTTTCCCTACCAAACACCTCCCAAAATTGAATTATTTTTAAATATATACCCCCATCCCACACGAAAATAAATCCTGGTTTTGCCACTTTTATAACCAATTAAAATCAAATATTATCAGTGTTGGGGAAGATAACCAATATTTTTATCTAAATTAAAGATAAAGATAATGACTAAAGGCTTATCTAAGATGAGGATAAAAGATAATCATTCAGTTATCTAGATGAAATAAAAAGATAAAAGAGAATTATTTAATATAACATTAATATAACATTAACACGTTAACATAACATTTAAAGTCTGACTTTTGGCTATATTTTTAAAATAACTTTTATTTAATGCCTTAAGGTTTGATGGAATATTATTATTATTTTTAAAAGTAAATAGGTAAATAAATGATTAACAGATGTAGATTAATTTTAATTATTATTTATTATACCTACCTATATTTTAATATCTGTACAAGTAGTGATTACTAAGTGGCCTTACATTATTCATAATTTTTTAACTAAATTTAATTTGGTTATATAAGTTAACATTAAGTTGTATGAAGATAATATAAGTATATAACATTTGGTTGAACTAGAACATTTTTTTAATGTATTAATTTAAATTTTAAAATACATATAAATGTCACAGTTCACATATTTCAATTATTATTGTATGACAAATGAAAAACGGCTAAATAAAATAATAAAATCTTATTTTAATAAAAAAAAAAGAACCACTTTGCTTAATTTAACATCTATTATCTATCGACAGAAAAAATGCAAAAAGATAAGTACAAGATAAAGATACTTTTGATTTATCTAGATAAAAGATGAACGATAATTTGGACGTTATCTAGATTATATTTTGGATAATTTTTTTTAGATAGTCCCAACATTGATCATTACATAGTTATAAAAACAAAATAGTTAATGTATTAAGATTTTATTTGGCATTTTAAAATTTTGCAATGATTTTCACGTTTCTAAAATCTTATAATATACTTACTTAAATCTTAAAAATAAATGTCTTAATATTTGTATTATGAATTTATTTTTATAAATCGAGAATTAAATAAATTTTTCGTCGATTGTTGTTAATTAATATTTTATTTTGAAATGTTCATCATAACATTATATAAAAAAATATTTCTTAAACTATATTTAAGAATATTTATTGTACTGTTGTTCTTAAATGATGATTTTAATATACTTATAATAATAAATATGTAACCATCTAAGTGAATTATTATTTTTTTAACAATTAAACTATTTTATAATGTAATTTAAGAATTGTGTTTGGATTTTTTTGTTAGTTTTACCATTTTTAGAACTTTTATACACTAGACGTGACATAAATTCCAACTATTACGAGAACAGTTTATAGCACTTTATGTTTACTTTTGAGTTTTTCTCTAAAAGCGTTTTTTTGTAAAAATATGCTTTGAAAAGTGCAACTTCAATTTCAAGAGGCGTTATTTTTTAGTGGATTCAAAGAATATTATTTAATATAATAATAATCAATGTGTTAAAAAATTACGTTAACATTGATCAGTAAGTCGAAGAGAAACTGAAATATGTTAAAAAGTTTCCTAAGCATTTTTTTTATACAAAAAACGTATGAAATGTTACAATATATATATAAATGTATAAGAATATTATGCAGTTTATAACAATTTATTATTTTAAGCCCACATTATTGTCGGTTGGTAAACTTTAAATAGGGTCAGGTGTTGATTATCTCTTTATATTATTATAACTTATTTTCACGAAGTATAGTACTATATTTATCAAAATTCTGCTGTTGGCGTGTCAACGATTTTTATACAATCGTAAAATATATATTTAATTTTTATTTTCTACATAGAGTTTTAAGTGTAAAATGTTAACCATTAAATCGTACTTTTTATTTCAATCCATTTTGATAACTTTGAAAACAAATTCAATTTTAGTTAAAAAGTATATATTGTGATTATTGGTATTTCTTCAATAGATTCTTCGACACTTTTTTCAAAATATGTTTAACGTTAAGATTACTAAACGTCATATTAATAATTTACTATTCAACACATTATAATCAATTATTCTTAATCTATTTAACATTTTCATATACTTTAATTACACCGATCTGAGTACGAATGAAAGTTAATGCGTAAACGAATATACTCATAATTACAATAATACGTTTTTCTATCGAGTTAACCTTATTCTCATTTTAACACTTAAATTTACTCACAAAAATGCCAAAGCATAGGTAATTATAAAACAACAAATTGTTTGTGCGCTATAGACGTATCTGTTTTAACTGTTCACAGTTTCAGCAAATGAAAATTTAGAGGATAAATATGATTGAGGCAGTAGATCAGAATAAATGCACGTTTATCATAACGAAAATAGAAAAATCTGCATTACATCAATATATTTACAAAATGCATTTCATGTAATAATTATCGAATATCGTAAGCGTATTTTCTTGTGAAGGTTATCTTTATGTTTTTTTTTTTTTATTAGTAATAGACCGAGGTAACACCGCGTTTTTATAAAAAAAAAAAAATCAAATATTTAATTTAAAAAAAAATGCTATAATTCTATTAAGATTTACGAGGTTTTTTTTTCCAAATTCAACAACTAACTTGGTTTTAGTAATAATATTTTGTTCTCTTGATACCCATCCTGTTCTGAAACGATTTAAATAGTGTTGCATTTATTACCATTAAGAAAAGTTTTTTAAGTAATACAGAAAAACGAGAGTTTCTTTTAGGCGGTCCCGCGTTACTCGAAAGTAATCACAAGTGTAGAGATGATTGACTATTCCGATTAATTGCACGATCTTTGAAGTAACCTCGCACCACCAATTGGAAGTAGATCCGAGTATGAGCCACTACGAGTGTTTAAAAATTTTAGTGATTACCGAGTCACGTGTTTCACATTCATCGGTTTACTATCTGACTATTTTCGATCGTTCTTGATTGTTCCCAGTGCAGCTTGGCTCATTTTGACTCGGAACAATTCTTCACCTTCTGGGCGATCGACTACGAGTGCCATCGCGAGTGCACAGCTATAGCAAATGTTTAGTCCCACATCGCCCGTAAATGTCAACGATTAATTTAATTGTGTATTAATCGTGTATACCTGCGAGTAGTGCATGACCTTTCGGCGAAAGTATTTCAAGCGTTACCAATGAAACAAAAATATAGTTTTCCAAACTTTGTTGTTTTTTTATTGATCTTAATTACATCGCCATTAGTTATTAGTTAAAGTTTTGTTTACATAAGTTTACAATTAAATTAAGTTTATGTTTACATAAGGTTATATAACTATATTTAAACTACATTGTGTAGTATGAACTATTATAAAATTAAGGATCATAACAGATTAAACAAATAACAATAGATTTCTTAATGGCTTAACAGTATAAGATTTAGCCATTTATTTCTTCGTATCTATTTTAATCAGATTAGCTGATCCGGCGCGCACCCTGACGCGAACCACCTGTACGATAATGGAACGTAAATTTCAATTAAGAGTAATAAATACACGTATAAATTATGTGGATCTCCTTTAAGCAGATATTTTCAAACGGTTCAAACAGCGGTCATACGTTCTTTGGACAAAATACACATAAGCAAATAACATTTAAAAATGATCCATAAGCAAAAATCTATTTTATTACCGAATCTAAAAATATTATGCACCGATTCGTGCTCACTTAAATTAAAATAATACATTTGAATAATAAAAACAAATATTAAAAATAATTAATAACTAACCCGAGTGAAGCTGGGTAAATCAGTCATATATATTTATATACATTTAATATTATTAATGGGTTACTTTATTTTATTTCATGTCAAAGTAATAGAAAATAAATTTTCTTACCTAAATATTTTCCCGGATTCGAATAGAACTGCGCGCTCCGAAATTCCAATCCCCGAACTGTTGTCCGATAGTTTACATTTCTCAGCCAGATAAAACGTGTTCCGTCAACGAATTCTTGTCTAAAAATGTCTATTTAGGCAATTACCGGTGCGCGATGTTAACGAATGAATAACGACCGCTGTAATACGACGAATTAATAACGGCCGCAAAAACCGGCGGTAGCGTAAATGCTTACGCGCGCATAGGCTGTTGCCGGCGAGGAATTCGCAGCGCGAAAAACGATCAATCCCGGGGATGGTGATTTTTTTTTTTTAATTATAAGAAACCGTCGACAAAGAAAAATGTATTTTAAGTTCGTCATTTTTCATACCTCGTTTAAAATATTTTTCCACGTATTTTTCCCTTCCGCGGCAAATCCAATTGTTCATCGAAACCTTACATTGCACGCGCAACGAGCTCGCGCAAGAACGACGCACGGGCTCGCGTGTGTATATCATTGTTATTGTTATTATCATATAAATAACCTTTTTAAAAAATCCGAAACACTGCAACAGTCAATTTTCTCTCCTGTTTGCACCCCCTCCAGTCACGCGTGTCTCGGCCGGCAACAACTCGCTGTGTTCCGATGTGATAACGAACCCCTCGCGCACAATCCGTTCCGTTCGACGGTCGTAATCGGGAGTCGCGTGGACATAATCGTGTAAAATAATGTACACAACAACGATGGTGTCGCCGGTGCCCAGACTTTTCCGTGTTATTACGTCGCATTTTTCTGCTCGAAATCTCATCACCTACCGATAAATGTCAAACCGATTTCGTAATAATCGCGCACGGTCGTAAGCACGTCTTACGAGTTCGACTACGGGCGTAACGGGGCTGTTACACACGATTACATTACAGATACAATCTTAAATCGTGTAACGGTTGTGTACGCCATGCGTGGCTGCCCTTAACCCCGTGATCATTTTGGTCGTTACTATTGATTTCGGCGATTCCCGCCGTCAACAGTGTACGTTATGCCCGAGGAAGGCGATCCCGCGCAGAAAACCGCAATCACGAAAGTTCCCACGAAATTCGGTTCGCTTCTAATACTCTCCGCTATTTCGTTGTTTCATACGTGCGCCGCGAAAGTTATCGCTGCAGAGCCGTTCAAACGCATAGAGACTGTCATATTAGAGCTCCGTCGAAATGCAGTAATGTAAGGCTCGAATTGCGCTCGGGATGGAAAAAGGTGATTTACGAACTGCACTTAGGCTACATGTGACTAGTGACTAAACGTTTTCAATACCAAACCATCCAAGTATATTGTTATTTATTGACATTGCAGTCACAACATCACATCAGTCACGTATTCGATGGGTAACTACATCCAGTTATAACGAAAGAAAAAAACAAAATAGAGAATTAACTTGATTGATTTTTCAAATTATATAAGTTACGATTGTTATAAAGTTTGATTTTTAAAAACAACTTAATTAATTTTATTGTAATTTATTCTTTTTTAAAAAATAAATAATTTTTATGTAAAATTTAACCCAATTGGCAAGTGCAATGTGAAAATTCCCTTTTTCCGACCCGAGTGCAATTCAACCCAGTCAACCCTCTACTATTACGTAGACGCACTGTAAACGATTTTAATGTAATATAAGTGAAGAATAATATTATGAAAACGTAATGCACAAAATATCAACAGAAATCAATGCAATCACAGTATCGCATTAATGACTTGAAATGAAGATATTACGAAAAAGAAATTGGCTATGTGTTCCAATGCTCAATTGCGTACATTATACGTTTTAGAATTACAATTTCTCTACGCCGAAATTCCATAAAAATATCAAATTGTATTTCAAATTTATTTTGATATTATGGTTTATAAATATATGTAGTTACATGAATGAAAAATGAAAAAATTCTTTACTAGACTGAGTGTAAGTGCTTGTATTAGAAAAATAAGAATCGATGGTACTTCACAGGTGTGCATTCGACACATTATACATCATTAACATATATATTTTTATATTTTTGTATTTTTTTTTTTTTTAATTATTGATTGGATGGAGTGAAGGGGCGAATCATTCATCAATGGAATTCAAACAAAAATCTTTATCGATCTAAGTACAATACGAAATGATTCTATGTTTTAAAATCAATCATTCCATCAACAAATCGGTTTATATTATTAGACTGATTTGAAATCTGACCGATACGCAAGCAAATAAAACGATGTTGCATAAAAATGTAGTTAATTTAATAGATTTCGGTATTCAAGTTCGCAAAAAAATGAGGTATATTATGCTTGTATAGAACAAATATTAAAGTATTAAAAATATAAAGTTGAAGTACTAAGTATTATTATAAAGTATGTATACGTGTATAGTATAAGTTTTAACAAATATCAAATTACATATACCATAAAACGGTACTTTAAGTATGCGAAAATAACAATGCGGTGCAGACCTCGAGCTATAAACGTTGTTCCGTATAAATTATGCGGCGCACAGTAGCACAGTAGCACAGTAGTACATGTTTACAGTTCATTTTATAAAAGAAAAAACAAATAAGAAGAAAATTATCAAAAATAGTATCAGTAAACGTGTGTATTGTATATAATATATAGTGTAGTTAGAATGCGTGTATATTATGATATTATGATATTCGTATATATAAATATGTGTGTGTGTGTGTGTGTGTGTGTATTGTGTCCAATATATGTTTGCTTTGTGAAGTACATATACGAGCATTGTTCAGCGAGACCCATTATAATATCTCGTGCATTGTCAAAGTTATACATTTTATAATAATACTAAAAAACATATGACTGTACATTAACCAATTCGTTTATTGTTGTGTTCTAATGACTGAAAACGGTCCGGAAAAGCTAATTATGGTATATATATATATATGATATACATTGTACATTAATATTTGACGTATTACGGTATAGGTTTTTTGGAACTAAGAACTTCTTACAATCCTTATTACTGCGCGTACATGTACGTTATACGTAATTGATGTACAATGATAAAATCCATACGGTTATTATGCCATGTTCGAACATGATCTGAAATTACTAAATTATTATTATTGCTTGTATTTCTCTATGTGATCTTACTTTTGTTGTTGCAATAGTAAAATAATTACTGTTAATTTAAATACTATGAAACTTCTCTAGAGGCACAAAAATACGTCTCTATACGGCGATAGTAAGACCCAAAATTACATACGGGTATGAAGTATGACCCATGACAGCACGAGTCGAGCAAAAACTAAGGATCATTGAAAATAAAGTATTAAGAACAATATGTGGATTGTATTTAATGATGTAGTCAATTGATGGCGTAGAAGGAAAAATACAAAAATACCCATAATAATAAGTTACATAAAAGGACAAAGAATAAAATGATTAGGTCATGTTAAATGAAAAGAAGCAACAAACAAAGTTAGAGTAACCATGGATTAACAACCAGAAAAGAAGAGACCAAAGAGGAGGCCAAAAAAACGCTGGATAGATGGAATATATCAAGACCTAGAGAGACTATGAATTATAAACTTGGAAGAATTGGTCAAGGATCTTGAAAGTTGAAGAGCATTGGCAGAAAATTATCGAAAACTCTTACAGAGCCATGAAGCCATGATGTTGTAACAGTACTAGAATAAAATACATATGATGCAATAACCCATGCCTGTATATTTTATTCTCGTTTTGGTAAGTACGCAAATGTTGTTCACTCTTCAAATGAATTATCGGTGGGTATTTAGAGAAAGTGACATGTGATAGAATATTTTCCACTGTTTACACATAGCATATTTTGTGCGAAAAACTTTAAACAATTATTTACTATACTCATATTAACTGAACTTCGATGATACGTGGGAAGAGTAATATTATTATTAACACCGCAATGATTTAGCTGTCGAACGAGAAGCCGAAAATTATACGAACAGACTGCGTTGCGTGAGATTATACAGTCTTTGTGCGTGGAGTTTATGGAAATAATATATTGGTAAAGTTTTTTCACTTATCGTTCAACCGCAACGTTCACATAAATTGATATTCTTACTTAAAATTATTACAAATAACTATATATGATAACAGCAAGTTTTGTTTGTCCCTGCGAACTTTTATGACTTATATGAATTGACTCTATTCACGAAAATTATCCTTATTCACTTCCTTCTCGATAATTTTTTAAAGCTTCTAACCTTGATTTATTTATTCTTCACCGAAAAATATAAATCGTTTTCAGTAGATGATACCGATTTGTTACTTTGAGGTGAAAAATATTAAGATACTCTTACGTGTTGTCTACTTTGATACGCCCTACATTTTTCACCGAATTATAAACACACCTATTTATACAGCTATGTTCTATATATATTTATTTGTATTCAATTCAAAAAGTAAAAATATAATTTAGTTTTCATGTTCCTAATGTGAACATTTAAGAATAATAATACTCGTATCGTTATTATTATTTTTTAACTTGCATGTTTTATAATTTCATTTTTATAAAAAAAATTGTGATGCATAATTTGAGATAGTATTGATAAAATGTTTCATTAGCTAAATATTATAAAACAGAACTATATCAGATTTCAAATTACAATAGCAATTATGTTTTTAATAATGAACAAATTTGTAAAATATGTAATGTTAAATAACAATATTATATAGTCACCAAAATTTTGATATAATTTAGTGGCTAACGTATGAAATACATAATTCGCAGGATCTTCTTACTATTTATAATATTATAACAATGAAAATGTCTCATGTTCCAAGACAGCGAACCAAACTATTGATGCATTTCTGATCAATTAGCTTAAAACCTATGTATATATTTACAGAACGTCGAATAGCTATTTTATTTATACTTAAATTGTTACTATATGCGCCAAATTGAATGTATGATATCACCACCCACCTATCAAACAATTATAATATTCAACCAACTTACTTACAAAAAAAAAAAAATATAAAAAAGACTGTTAAAATGTATTAAATATATAGGGAAATGCCCTGTCTATAGGTCCCGTATAAAACGTTTTTTTTTCTCTTTTTTAACATGGATCCATCGAACCAAGAAAAGTTAAACGGCACGCATTTATTTCGGTTTTTAATGAAAATATTAATTATTTATCTTCGTATTCACACATTTCCCCAAAACATATACCAACCACTCCTAACCCACCAAATCACTATGATATTTGTAGTAATTGAAGCATGAGATTGGAGCACCTTATTACCTAAATACGTAGTAATGAGATTTTTTTTTTCAAACGCATGGTTATGTGTTGTTCGATTAGTAACTTATGAATATAATAAGTTCTTATAAGATTATAGGTGAAGATAATAGTTATATTTAAAATAGAACTTTTATTCGATGAAGTTATCCAATGCTTCACGTAAAAACACTCATGTGGAAAACACAATGAATACAAAATTCATAAAATATTAATAAAACGAAATAAAAATTAGTAAATTGTATATGTATTGTAAATTGTTATGAATATATAAATAAGTAGTTTATATATAGAAACAAATAAAAAAATATTTATTTGTATACACAAAATACATGTTATAGTTATTAAAAAGTTTATATCGTACATAAAAAATTGTTTTGATTATTTAATATTAAATTACAATAAATCTACATTTATTGTTATTGTACCTTTGAGCATACGTTTCTGTAAACTATTTTTGAATCGTTCTGATGTGCGCATTATCTCTTAATGTACACTTATACATTTAAAATTTAGGATATTAAGTTATATTCATTATTATATTCTCTGTTTTCAAAAATAAAAAAATGAAATTAGTGATTTAAGTGATTTACGGTTTTAAATTTAATATGTAAGCACAGACATTATCTTGCTAACTTTTTAAATATTTTAAATAACAAAAATAACTCAAATATGTACTCTTTAAGATTTGCGTAAATCGTGTATTTTAATAGTGTTATAATTATTATGATACAAAAACAGTCTATTTAGTTGCTGTACAAAGGTTGTTATAAATAATAAAAATTATAATTGTAATAAGACGCATACAAATATAACATTAATTATTAAATTAGCCTTAGATGTGATCACATCATTGATTTAAACTGGTGACGACTAGCCAAGAAAAATGAAAATAAAATATTAATAATATTTATATTTTATATTGTATATTTTAAAAAAACATGCCATACATAACAAAAAAATTATTTATAACAACAAAAATACCCCTAATTTAATTATATTTAAAATATTTATTTTATTTTAATATTAAAAAAGAAAACATTTAGTTATATGTATTTTAATGATAATTTCACTAATAATAAATTAAATAGCAGGGAATTCTAAAAATAACCATAGAAATTAAAGCGCTATTTTGGGCCTTTAAACAGTTTAATGGCTCATTGACTGTAATAAAATTTAAATTTTTGACTTCTATCAGTCAGACTTCTATCATTAGACAGTCCATCAGCGAAATACATTCTATTGTACTTAGAAAAAAAATTGATACTATTTTACTGTTACATAAGTTTGTTAGTATTATTATATTATATTAGGATATGATTGATTATTTGCTGTTTTTTTGCCTTCGGGCGTAAATATTAAATGTTATTATGAACTTGGTGGATTCGGAATTTATTAAATAGCTCTTAAAATAACATGATAAATTATAGTATATACGGTTAACCGTATAGTTGTTTAAGCAATTCAAATTTAAATTCTGAAACTGTTTTACGTATAGAATAATTCGAATGTAATAAAATATATGATTCGACTAGTTTTATTGTTAAACACATGTTTTAACGATATTGTATTACATAAGTGTAATAAAATGCATAACATATATTTAGTCGTTTTAAATTATACCAGAGAATGACAATAATATTACAAATGTAATACACCAGTGTTTTTTGTTCTTGAAAATCGGAACGTTTTATTTCGGTAGCAAAAGTTAATTTTTAACTCGTTAAACGATAAAGTAATAAAATGTAAAATAAAAATAAATCGTTCTTGTACGTAAAGTGCAAAACAAAGTGAAGTAATTCAATATTTTATGTAATATAAATATTGAAATCGTTACGTGAATATTTTTTAGGAAAAAAAAGTTGTACATATAATAATTAAAAAAATAATAATTACTAAGAATAAAAAAAATGAGATAGGTAACCTTAAAAACAAAAAAAGGATTTAATTTATATACCGGTATTCATTCGTTACTACGATAAGACATTGTTGAAGCTGCACAGGTGTGTAAAGAAAACGAATTCATCGGTGCGACCAGGAAGTGATAAAAACCATCTAATTTATGCTAACTTATTGCGATAGCCGTTTAAAACTAACCGAATACGCGTACTTTCCTTACAAAACTTACATCAGCTATAACATCGAAAAAAATTCTTGGATTTTCAAATGTGACGTCTTAACATTTTCATTAGCACTTGTGTCAATTAACGAATCAAATTCAAAAGTTATTTTCCAAGCCGACTAATGGATGAAAATACGACTTTAATTTTGCGTTTTTCATGTAGCTCCATATTAAAAATTTATAATTATAACAGAAAATTGGAAAATCAATTATAACATTAATCGGCAAAACATGCTGGGCGATCTCGTTTAAACTTACGAGGTTAGCGTGCGCGCGTGTACGTTCACGTTAAATAATATTTTTTTTTCATTTATTTTTATTTTTTTATATTTATATCTTACCGAAGATAATGTTCTTGTAGACAAGTATATTAAATGCGGGACGACGAACGCGCGTGTACAGATTGAATTTGTGTTATTTAAAGCGACGGTGACGACGACGAAAACACTTTGCACGGCAGCCGCAGATTGTGAGTTGTAATTGGGCCGTACGGTTGATTCTTTACCGAACTCGAGACAATAGAAAGTTTGAAATAATATAGTAACGAAATATTGAAATTGAAAAAACGAAAAAAATTCGCGATACAGTGCCGTCAATCGGCTATGTACAGATTGGCAAACGGAAGATAAAAGAAAAATGTGTACAACCAACGGTGTATAATGGTTCGCGGGTTCGCTCGCGTGTTGTTGCTGCGGCTACTCGATCCTGGGACGAATTCGTTGTCCTGTGAGTGACGCGTGCAAACGGCTACGGAGGCGCTGGTCCGATCGGCGCACATCTTTTATAGGGATGCGTTTTGGAGGAAGGGGGGTTTTTTTTTTCCACCCCGTTTGTCGTTTTCTCCCCGTTTCGGCGGTGGAACGCGCGTCACGCATGTCTGTCGAGCACACGCACACACGCGCGCGCGTACGCGCGCACTCACACGCACGTGTTTCAAATATTATCGTGTTTTCCGACTAATTAACATCGTCCGGACCAATTTCGGCGGCGTGGTTTCGGGAAAGAAAAAAACAAAAAAAAAAAAAAATTGAATAACAATAATTAAAAAAATAAAATAAAATGCATAGCCTAAACTACGCGTTACGGGATGAACGCAAAATATTTACGCACCTCCCCCCCCCCCCCGTATTTCTCATGAACGTTCGGTTTCCTGTTACGGACAAAAGGATATGGTTTTACCGGCGGAGGATCCGTTTTTAATTGGACGCGTTACGACGCGTAGTGTCAACGCTACATGCGGTACGCGCTGCGCACATTGACAATATTTATCACGTACGCACAAGGATTTACGTGCGCCGCGAGGACGCGACACTACACGTAACATGATTAACGGGTGGTAATTATTATGATAATCATCACATTCACCGCGGTGTGCTGGAAGCGTTTTTTAATTTGATATTCATTATTTTCCAGAGCGTCATAGGCAACGGGGCAGGCCGCCATCCAGAGGCGGATTTTCGACGAATGTCGACCGATTTCGGTTGCGTTCTTGTCGCACGCGTACAACGTAATAATAATGGCAATCAACATCAACGTGTTCAGAATTTCGTTTGGTGGTCGGGTCTGAATCGAAAGCAAATCATAGATTCTGTCCGACCGAAAATCGGAAACTCTTTTTACGGTACCAAACACGGTTTTAAACGTACGTTTGCGACGAAAAAACCTGTTGCTTTCAGTGTGCCGAGATGGCTATCAAGAGCGTTCCATTTACGTTTCAGTCGTAAATAATATACGATCGAAGCGTGCCAGGGCACGGGTATAAATGTCTACGGATGCCCACTGGCCATCACTGGCCAGGATCTACGCGTGTTCGGAACCATAATCGGTACCGTCTTCCGTCCTGCGGTAAGGGTCCGGGTAACGTACAAACGATTCACCCGTTCACGCACGTTTTTTCCCGTAATCGTCCTACTAACTCGGACGGACGGAAAGTGTGTGTTGTATTCGACAGCCTAGCACGCGACCATGCAATAATCCAGTGGTGTAGGTAAGGGCGAAGGATTTTGGGGGTTTGAACCTTCACCACCATTACCAAATTCCAAACTAGTAAATTAACAGGTAATAATAAAAATAATAATTACCTAAATATATCAACCCCCTGCCCTATATATAATCTTTACCTACGCCTTTGTAATAATCTGTACGTTCGTGTCGCTTTGAAACCGTACAAGTTTAGTATTTGAGCATGTTGTAGTCATCCGATTTCACCATTAATTCCAATACTTGATATTGTTTTATTTTATTTTAGACTCTAATACTTTTATTAATCAATTAACCTTATTAATTTAACAGTATTTATAATCAGATATCGACGTAGGTGATAATGTAAACATACGTTGATGTTTATTTAATAGTTGATAAGCCAAAGCGCATACATTTTAAACTTTTAGCCCATTGCTTTTAAAGCGCTATACACAATCAAACTACAACTTTATTTAGCTATTTGATACGTTTGGAAGCTACGCCCATATTTATGGTACAAATACGGTCACAATATCTCTTGTAATTTAGATACAGTTGTTTAACTCTGTGCATGGGATCGACTGCAAGTGCCTATATCTCAGTAAATAGATTAAACATTAATACATCTTAAAAGGTGCATATTTTATTTTTCTAAACAATTATAATCAAACACGTTATATAAGATCAACCAGGTTTTTTGGAAGTTAACAAACGACAAACGTGAACTTCGTCGTTAAATCATTTTGAGTTGAACTTTTAAAACCAGCTCACTATAATGTTCACACGCGTGTCAAACGTGATGTCGATAAAAAAGTCCATGAGTTACACGCAGATCGTTGTCAACCATGGGGTGGGGTTGGATTGTCGACTTCGAATCGTTCGCAACGTCAATATATATATATAGTATTAATAATAATTATCACTATTAGTATCGTATCATCCATAAAATCAGTCGTTGTATAGTTCTTACGGGTTTTGATGGGGAGCATGCAGCGAGCGCGTATTAATATTTGCATCAGTGTGTTAGCCAAGTGTTAATTGGGCCAAACATATTGAATAGTTTACTATACTATACTACACATAAAATTTAACGAAAAAAAAATTTATATTGTTACATATGTATACATATAAGACCGACAAAAGACTTATTCGATTACAGATTATCAGAATACAAGTAATTATAACTTACACTAAATACAACATTCTCTAAGAGTCTAAGACAGTTGCAACATGACAATAATATTTTATACATTTTTTTATTACTAATTTTTTATTTTGTCGATTATTATTGGTAGCCACGGGCCACAGAAAGATTTACCGTGGGCACGCGGCATTTCAAGCACGCGTGTTGACATGCCTGGTCTACATTGATGTACCCCGCTAATAATTTACAATGTAACAGAGCTACGTCTGAGTATGAACGGAAAACGAAATTATTTGCGCAGTGCTTGTTAAACGGCGTGGCAAATAGGCAATTGGTGTACGTAAACGTATGCACGAACATTTAAATATTATTGTCCTACACAAATGTAACGGAAATCATAAAAAGTGAAAAAAATTATGTTTCGTTCGATAATAAAATAATTAATAAACACCAGTGCCGCATTAAACATTTGTGGGCCCCTATGCAATTAAAATTTTGGGTTCTACAAAATTATTTTTTACGTATATCTTTAACATTACTGTCTAATAATTAAAATTAACAGCTTTAACAATAACCGACTATTATTAATAAATAAAATCATGTTTATTAAATTTTTATATTTACAAGAAAAATTAACTAATTATTATATTACCTCTATTTTTTTTTCGAAATAATTTAATTATTATTATTGCATATAACACCTACAACATAATATATATTATATTTCATAATGACTTTTTTCCCGTAAATTCGTAAATAAAATACAGGTATTATTAAATATAAAAAAAAAAAATATAGTTTTCCGTTTCTACGGGGCCCCTTATATGAGTGAGATTTTAAGGCGGGTGCCAACTCCGCCTAATGGGTAATCTGGCACTGATAAACACAATATCATTGTAATACAGTTGACGAGACATTATATTAACTGATTATTCGAGCGTAGATAAATTGAGTCCCAAACGAATATATCTTTTTTCGAAATAGGTAAACTGAGTCTCAATAATAATATTGAAATTGGTAAACTAAGTCCCACGTATACAATTTAAGGAGGTAAACTGAGTCCCTCGTATAACAGTTAAAGCAGGATATTGAGTCCCGTCTAAAATATTTAATGTATTTAATTTATTTAAATGTATTTAAATTAGAAATATAATCGTTGATATAGTTATAAATTCACCGAGTAAGATAGTTAAGTGTATCTTATCGTTACATCGTAAAATATTATTATATTTCACTTCGTATTATTACGCAACATCTATATAAGTACCTAACTATCTACAACAATGCTGGATGTGATATGTGATAGCTGATAAATGTAAGTTTAATGTACGTAGTATAAAATTGTGTTAGTATAATTAAAAGTTTACTAAATAAAAAAAAACAGAATTTCACGATATTTGAAATTACCGCTTTAATTTTTATACGAGGGACTCAATTTATCGATTTCATTTTTATATGAGGGACTCAATTTACCTTTTTTTTTAGGCGGGACTCAGTTTAACTAAAATTAATAAAATGGGACTCAATTTACCAAACCCGGATTATTCAAACATATAGTATATATAAATTACGATTTTGACGAAACCGTAACTACTCGTTATACCTGTAATCGATAGATTTGTGTGTATTGAGGTTTATTTTTAACAGAGTTCTCCGCTTATAGTATAAAATATAAAATTATACGAATATAATATAATGAAATAGAGCTAAATTATAATTATTGTTATACTTATGTCAAAAATAAAATGTAGAGTGATTATTTTTTTAAAAAAAATTATGGTTAAATAATTATAAATTTTAATGAAAAGTAAATATGAATAATTGTTTAATTATAATAGCATGTATAGCTTTGAGAGACATTTGCAGGTAATCATACCGATTAGTAATATTTCCTAATAAAGGTTTATGTTTTAAAATAATGTGAAATGTTAGGATACGTATAGAGAGAATACCGACTACTATCGGCTGAAATGTTGTTCACAGCTTCGAAGTGTTCGATTTTCAGAGTGATACATTAAGTGCATTCCGTATGTTAATTAAAAACTACTCATAAAATGGTTTCAGTGCAATAATGATATAATTTATTTATATACTTGAAATTTGTACGTATCACTATTTAAAATTATTTTTTTATGTATGAACATATTTATTGTATAAAAATGTATGAAAAAATAATTTTGAGGTAATACGTACAGTTATGAAAATATCAGTTACCTGGGGTTGTTTTTTTTATCGACTTAAATTTCAACGATTGGAAGGATAAGATATAGTATAATAGTATAATAGTGATATAGTAATAATATATAATTATATATAGTGAATCAAAAAAGTACACTATTGTCAGAACCTTTCAATAAAATAAAATAGTAAATCAAAATTTGAATAATTTTATATTTTTTAACAAACATTTATTCAGAAACATATTTATATTCGTTTGTAGAAAAAAAAACCTAAGTATTAAATAGTTTATTTTAAAGGGTAGAACACGATTCCGTACGGTCCTTATCAACGTACGGAATTGTACACATTTTAAAGCATACGATTCCGTACGTTTTGTACCTAAGTTTTAGTGTAACATTGTCAGATTTCTAAATAAGTTAAAAAATTATGTAATTATAAATGTAATCTATTAATTTGTATAACACATATACGTATTATACGTCGTAGATATTATACAGTATCGGTCGACATCGACATCATCTCAAAGTAAATCGCAATAACACTATTAGATTTAATATGGTTATTAATCATTACAAAATAGTTTATTAGTAACAAAAGAATATATTCGTGTATGTAGGTACATCAAAACCAAAACTACTGATATTCTACAGCATATGACATAATATCTTAATAATAAATAAAGATAGGTATCAATGTTTATTTACCTAGTCGTCGCATGCCAGTCGATAACCACATCGTTTTGCGTAAAGTGCCGGTGCGTTATAAAAATATAAAAAATAGTGAACATGGAAAATGAAGTTAAATTTATATAACTTCGGAAAAAGGAAAACCACTGGTATTATTTAATTTCCATAAATATCGGCTTATACGAACACGAAAAGATGGTTTAAAAAAATGGTTATGTATACAAAATTGTGTTATGCTAGCATATTATAATATATATATATATTATAATATATTATAATAGCATTGTGACAAATAGAAATTTAATTCATCAAACATCAAATGAACATAATCACTGTGAAAATTCAGTCCAAAGTGTCGAAAGATATGTACTGAGAGAAAACTGTAAACAGCGATTACATCACACAATAACCGAACATAACAAATTTTTAAATCATAGAAATATAATAAAATATTTATCAAGTATTTGTATTAATTACCAAGGTATCAAATTATAATTATTAAACCATTTACAAATTATATATTTTAAATGTTTATATTTTTTTATTTTTTAAATGACAAAAATTAATTGATAATAATAAATAATAAATGGCAACGTTGCATGGAAAATCGTACGGAATCGTGTTGTTTTTGGGATCATTTTATAATCCATTGTTTGTTAGAAATCGTACGGAATCGTGCTTTACCGATTTTATACGTGTATATATATAAACAATTTTAGGAAAATAACAACAAAAAAAGTCTTCGTACAAATTTACATAAATATTTTTAACTTTATACACTGTAATAATTATCGTTATTAATGGTCAGTTGGCTCTTTTTTAGCTATAAGCACTCCGTACATTTGTTTTGCCGTTAATTATACTAATCTTATTGTAAGCGAATAAAAAAGAAAAAAAAACATAAAACTACGTATGAATAACTAATCTTAATAATTCACGTCGAGTAAATTACAGTAAGGTTACGAAATCAATTTTCATCAACGATTGGTTAAACTTTTACCCCCTAGAAAGTTGACATATATTATTTTCGTTTAATCTTCTACGTCAATTATTTATTATGGCTATTGAAAGCTGAGTACCGTTTTTAGGGGATTGTATGTGGCGAATATTCTGTATCCAAATCAGGAAATTCTGTGTGCATGTATGTAATGGCGGATCATTAGTGTGCGTGAGTTGATTTATCATCGCTCTCACAGTCACGGGTTCACGGCTACGGTTCTTGGAAATCCGTGACGTACATACACGGTGCAGTCAAAAAATCATCCGCTATATTTATCGAAAAAACATTCAAACATTCATCACCGGCGGGGCTATGAGAGTCCAAAACCTGTTCAAGAAAAATGCATATCCATCCAAGCAGTACCGATAGTGTCCGATTTAAACTTTGAAAACCAATAAGAATTCCTGGGATTTTCTCTTTTCTAGGTTTTGTAGGAAATTTATCTTTGATTTGTTGTATTGTTTATTTTATTACTTTTACTAAGTAGTACTCAACTGATTTTCTTTTTCCATTTTACAAAAAAAATGCACTATTTTTGCATTCGTCTCTATTGATGGTTTCGCGGTATAACTTTTACCTTTTTGTTAATAAAAAGAAAATTAAATACAAAATTGTTTTCCTACATATTGCAAACAAGAGCCGACGAACGAATTCAAATATATTTTCAAAACTAAAATTGGACTGGAAAAAAATATATATATATATATATACTTATATTTTTCTCTTCCTAATTGTTTTAATTGCACGGAAAAACGACAAGCTATAAACAGTCCCTTAATTAATATATTTTTTTTGGTTATTAATCATTATTTCCTTAAACATTTTTTTCCTTCATTGCTTACAATACTCAGTCAGTGCGATCAAAAGTATGACATTTAAAAAATATCGACATGAAAAACCGCTATAAATATCGTAATTTTAGTATCGATAAAAATCGATATTAATTCATACATCGATGAATAAAAAAAAAAACCCCGAAAAATAAGTGGCTATATATGGCGGCTGTACAGGAGTACGATCGGGTGTCCACAAAACGGAAACGACGCACGCAATATGAAACGGACGCAAGTAGCGTTAAAAAAAAAACATATGCGGCCGTTTACTGACCAGATTCTTTGATTGAAATATCTGCTTGCACGTGTCAAAGTTTGGCAAAGTCAGGGTGCACAAATAATATATTTAATTTGGTTGCAACATATAATTATTGTTGTTGTAAATGAATAAAAAAAAAACAATAATATATTTTAAGTCGTTGATTTGTTTAAGAGCACCATATTGTCATATCGAACGATTGAATCACTAGTGAATATTTATCGATTAAAATGTATTAATATATTGGCAAAATACATCGATATTTTTAACTTATCGGTATATCGTTGACGTTTCTAGTCAAAGTATCTTTACGATTGTTTAACACAACGCCAATGTATTGCTTATATTCTGCCTTTGATTATTGTGTAATGTTTCCGTATCCCATTTTGTCCAACAACGCAAATAATTCATCTGTTATGATCGTTTTTTTGATTTATAGGTCTTCAGATGCCACCGAGTTCTATCAAAGTATTGCATTACGAGTTCATGTGATCGTTTTTATAATTGCGATAGAGCCTAATAATCACCTTCCAATAAGTTATTCATTTTAAATTAAAATACGTTTTTTAAAAGTGTACACTTATGCAATATTATAATATATTTAAAAAATGTATCTGACCATGCAGTACAAAATTTTTTCTGAGGATTCTTTCAGAAATTCTGTATATGATTCCAGGTTTAGCGAAAATTGTTTCAATTGTATGAACATTTTTATTTCCAATATATAAAATTTTCGTTAGTTAATATTTTAATAATATGAATATTTTTTTTAATGTGTAATATTTATTATATTTTAAATCAAAAACGGATCACTTAACTCTTTATTGCACACATTAATATTAACATTCAATCTTCAACTTGAAAATATATATTTAGGATGTGTCAAATAATAACCGAAAAAGTATTTTTTACTTTTATTTCCAAAATTGAATTTAAGAACTCAGTTTTATTAAATGTATCATCTATGAAACATTGTACAATCACGACCTAAAAAAATTCCTACATCATTATACTAAAGTAGTTTTTATAATAAAACATTTTTCAATTTTACTATCAATATTAAAAATATATTTTAGATAAAACAAAATTAAATGTACCTAATTGAAGAATTAAAAAAAATATATAATACAAATTATTTTTCATATTAGTACCTAACATTCTTTGGTACAATAAAATATATTAGTTAATAATAACATTTGTAATACACATTTTATAATACGATTAAAGTAATAATAATTTTGGTAGATAAGAAAAAAAAAAATTAGAAAAAAAATGTAAATTTCTTGTTTAGAAATGCAAAAACTAACTGAAAAAATATTTTTCATATAAGCTTCAAACCGGTTAAAACCATTTTTTTTATTAACCGGTTTTATTGGACAATGTGTATGAACGAAAACAAAAATGGAACCACAATCACTAATTTTATAGAATGAAAACGAAATAGTTAACCAGAAATATATTTTTCGTTCTCGAACGGAAATAAATACATTTTTAATTACGAAAAATAATTAATATTTAATTTTAGTTTTTACACATTTTGTTAAGTTGGTCTGCCTGTTTTGTTTGACAAAAGACAGGTAAAAATTTAGATAAATATAAAATAATTCGCTGGATAAAAATTAAACAGTAGGTAAGTAGGACTACTAATCGTAACCTCAAACTACTGTAGATAATACGTGAACACGATTAATGACAACCAGAAACCACATTGATTATTGTTACAATACCGCTTTTAATAGACGATGATGTTATCTTAAATTTTATCAAATATTTGTAAATTTGTTCAAAATTTTGAATTAATATGGTTCTTCTTTTTTTTCTTATTCGATAATAAATATAACAGTTATGTTGTTCATTATGTGTGTTAGTATATTCAATATTGTAATAAAAACTTAAAAATATGTATCATATTATTTATTGTATATTAATAAACGGTCTCTGAAATAATATTAATATATATATTAAATATATGTATATTAATATTAATATATATTAATATACGGCCTCTGAAGCTGAAAAAAAAAAAGTTTATAAATATATACTCATAAATTATGAACTTATTTTAAGAATATCTCACGATAGTTGAATTTTCTAATTAATTATTTCATAATTATGGCAATGAATTGTCTGAGGTATAAAATTGTTATAAAAAATATATATTTTTTTAAAAGAACAAAATTAATCGGTTTTATTACATTGAAACCAGGTTTTAAAAAAACTATAAAATATAAGATCAATATCAGTTTTTAAAACCGAATAAAATCGGCAAACGTAAATTGCGTCCGGTATTTTTCAAGTATAAATTTTTGTGTAGTAAATTGCGCCCAATAGAAATATTATTTTTATGATAGTCATATAGCATTACCCAGAGGACACAGTTAATTTATTTGTTAATTTATTTGGAAAAGAGTAAAACAATTCTTATTAAATTTCATTACTTTCAAATAATTGAATAATATCATCTAAATAGTTAAAAATAATATTAGATTACCAATAAAACTAAATGTATAAAATAATAACCTATATTATCTAAATCTTCTATATCAGATCCATCTTGGTCATCATCACTAACATTCACATCCAACTGTTCAATCAATTTCTTTTCAGTTAGTCATTTTTTTAATACTATCATAACTAAATAGAAATTATAAAATAATATTGTGAAATGTAATAATGTTCCAGTAATACATTATTAGAATATTATTTAATTATTGTATGATCAACTGGTCGTTCTTAAAAAAATATAAGAATACAAAAGAAGGCAACAACTAAGATACATATGAGAATAATATGACATAATATTTATTACTACATGATATATTACGGTTAAAATGAATACAATAATATCATAAATATAATTATAGTAAAGATGTAAATGTGTATTGACTGGTTTACAATTTTTTTTTTTGTATATTATAAAGTATATAGTAAAGAAAAGGGGGAGTTTGGGGGCAAGTGTCAATCCAGTTGAAAAATATTAAAAATAAAATATATTTAAAAGAACTAAATACAGATAGAAAAAATAAATGTTGACAGTTTTAGAAGAATATTGTTACATTATTTTTTGGGGGTGTTAAGCCCAATCCCCGAAATATGCTTATATAGGTACGTCTATGATCAGTTTACATAATTTCTCCTATAAAAGCTCCGACCGTAAATATATGCTAGATCCACTTTTTCACTCAAAGGATCTTATAAACAATCCAAAAAATATTAAAAGACGCAAATAAAACCAACATTTATTTAAAAAAAAAACAAAACGTAAAATATCGATTGCTGGTATACGTAAAAATGCAGTATATGATCTTAGAAATCTAAATTTACATCGTTTTATATGCACTGTGATTCGTTATCTATACGAGTATATATAATATGGGAATATATGAATAATATGCGATTATTACAAAAGATTGTAAATTTAATTTTTATCTCTAATTACCGTAAAAACTTTTAAGGTTTCTATCTTAAAATTTGAAGTAAGTTTTTCTCATATGTTTGATCGATAAATTTATGTTAGCTTATAACTCCTTTTGTTAACTTTTTAATATTACCATTCGGCTTAAAATTAGAGTTGAAGTTCTATAAAAATGGATATTTTGTCAATTTTTTCTATGAATGGTTCTCTTTTTCAGTTTTGAGGCTAATGTAATCCAATCAGATTTGTTAAAAACGAACATTATTATGATTTCCCAAAGTTAAATTTATTTTTATTTATTTTTTTTAGAATACCCACAGTTAATCTGTCCGGTTATGTGGTACTGTTATAGATTTAAATTTAAAACTTAGATTCAAACTAGTAACTACTTTTATGCAATGAATATCCGTACACACAATAATTTGTATACGAACTATAGTTTGTCGAAGTGTTTTGAAGTGATTATTCTATTGGATTTTGTCCACCTACCGCACTTAGGTTCTAATACTATAGCTACTATTACGCTACTGTAGCCAATCCTACTCAAATCTTATCTTTTATGTAAATTAAGAAGACGTGGTCGTGAGGGGGTATAAGGCGGCCCTATAAACGCGTATGGTCTCCGGTTCGAACCCTGCCACCGGCAATTTCGCTTTCCGGCCGCGACCACCATTCCGAGAGAAGAAACCGCAACCCAGACCACTATAATTCCTACATGATTCACACTTAACTGATCCCTTCTACACACACAATACGAACGGAGGATCTGATAGCCCTGAATTCCAAAGCCCGAAAATAATTGGTACTTTTAAACATACAATAATAGAGAATTTCAAAAGTTTTCATGTGGTCTGAGGTTCAACAGTTAAAATGACGATAGTTGATTTTTGCAACCAATTTGACAAATATTATGAGATCGATTTTACCGCAAGCAGTGTAGAAAACGCGCTTATACGGTTCAATAACGAACATTACAATGTTTAGTGTAATATTTTTTTACGAACGATAATATTAAAATTAAGAAAAATCCAATGGTTAAAAAAAAGTATAAAATAATTCAGAAATGTGAATGAATACAACTGCGTTCTAGAAACAAAAAAAAAATGTTATTGTGTATTTATGTACATAATATATAAAGAAAAATATGTTAATTAGCGTTATAAATAATTTACCATAGTTACGTATGAAAAGTTCAATAGACATTCAATACTGTTATTACTCTTTATTTACACATTACTATGGCAGATCAACTATTTGAAATATTGTTTATTGTTATAGTTAATTAATTTAAATTTTCCTTTTTCGACAAGTAGATATTTACTTATTTAATAATCTACTCGAGTTTACATTTAATTCACTACTATTTGTTAAATGTTTAGCAGAACTTCATATGCGAATTTTAATTGCGCTGCGTAGAAACACATTTTCTACAACGCGTTCCCTAAAATATAGGAACATGCTAAATAAAAGAGTGTTATAGAAGGCTTTTTCCCTAGCAGAAATTGTTCAGACAATACTGTCATGTTATATTTATATTCCTATAAATTATATTTATGGATGTGATAATTTTTTTTCATTTATTACTATCAGATTCCATGTTATAACCTAAACAAATATGAATAAAGGATTTTGTAGTTATTTTATTTGCGACAAGATAATTTTATAAATTTACGGTTATTAATATTCATAAACAGATACTATGTAGTGTTTTTCATATAATAATACAAAAAAAAAAATAATAATAATAATAATTATAAATGGAGAAAAAAATGTTTTACGCAACCAAGCGTTTAGACTTCTTGGACTCATTATTTTATATTCATGATACTAAAATTAACGTAAACCGTAATTATTATTATTCTATTGCTTATGTTAGGGTAAATATGTTCAATTCGACATTGCTTTATGCGTCTAATCATAACTGGATGATGACCAACTTCCTCGTGGGGATGTAATAATGTTGAATTAATAATGAAGTATTTTTGTATCAAACAAAATGATAACATAATATGCGTCATTCAGAATACTTACGAAATTAAAGATTTATGATTGTAAATAGTACTGTAAATATTGTTACAACAAAAAAAGAAAGTATCGACAAACGCGAAAAACATAATACTTTGTTCTAGTTCGATACCTTCTACTACACCCACGACTTAAAATACAATTAAAAACCAAATTGCAATAATGGAGTTGAGTTAGTTAAGTTAGATATAACTACCAATTTTTGATTGTAATAATATTAATATACGATTGGAGCGTTTGTCTTTTTGATGTTAATTAAGATTTTTTCATTACATAAAATTATTTAAAGGTTAGAATAAAGGTGTTTTACATTTAAAGGTGTTAAATAAAAGCACATTGATCATTATGAAAACAATGCATCAAGGATTACAGAGACGATTAATGCGACTTAACTTGTCAATGTTAATAAACTGCACCGACGTTTTACAAAGGACACAGTAATGGTATAATAACTATATGAATGTAAATGTAGTTTTAAGTTTTCATTATGATCACTATTAACAGGTATTTATTTCACATGGATTAAACTTAACTATCTTTAGGTGCACGCTTCAATAAACGGTATTTAATTAATATATTTGAATAAAAATTAGGCCATTTTTTTTTCGGGGAACAAATCAATGGATATTACATAAATGTGCATGCTTCAATCGTAGAACAATCATTTTATATACCACTTTGTGTTGAATCAAACTAAACAATAGGGATAAAAGTATTTTTATCTTGTTAATTTTTACAATGTGTACATTATATCATAATGTATGTAAAATATATAATGCACAGTGGTATAAATTAAAAACAACTGTGTTTAATGCAGTTTTTTAAAATTTTAATACAATTTTAATAAAATTTTTCAATTTATATAGACAATAATATACTGAATATAATTTAATAATATCTTACAAGAGAAGAAATATATGTGTACTTCAGAAAACTGAAAACAGCAAAATCATCTTTAATTTTTCTCTGAATCATTATCTTATTTCTAGTGGTTAGTCATAATTTAATAATCAATCAATAAGAATAATAATCAAGTCATATTTTTTTAATATTTTATTTACATGTAAAATTAAGTAATACGTTATCAAACAATTTAGGTTATTTTTTGTTAGACATAATAACTGTCTTGGAAATAAGAAAATCCAAAATTCTGTATTTATTTTTGTCTGGCCCGTAAAAATACTGAATTGTAGACGGATGGCTTAAAAGAAAAAGTGGAAATAATGCTTCAAATATTTCATATAATTGTTCTCTGTATTGATGGAAAATGGTACTTTGGCGATGTTATTCTTGGAATTGTTCAAACTATTAATAGATAATTGATTAAGAGTATATATATATGTAGTTTAATCGTAAAAATACGTTATACTCAGGACAAAATCATTCAGTGTAAATTCATAATTGAGGTTTAATTTTTATTTATTTATTTTTATTTTGATTTCAAGAGAAAAACATTATCTGTGATGTAACATTTTTTATCTTTTTACTAACGAAAATTAAAATAAAGTTATTATTATGTTGACATTTGTAAAATTTCAAGTTTTATGTTAAAAAAAATAATTGAAAAAGTTATCGAAAAAATAAAATCGTTTCTTCATAGAGAAAATTATCATCTTTAAAAGAAAAAAAAAAGGAATCTCTACCTAATTTACCCTAGATGCTTTTAACCCACACAATATAGTTTTGGTGCCAAAACATCGTAAATAAACGATCATTTTATTTATAGATCCACGAACATGAGTACGGTCACACGTCACATACTAGCATGTATGCATCCGTACTGTAACTCTTATCGTAGTTGATTCAAGGAGCGTCAAATCCGCGTCAGGTTATTAAGTATCACTTTCTCTTAAAACTGATAAACCTCAAGTCAAACAATGTCACAATAAACCAAAATCATTTTAGTAGTGATGTTGGTATCCTAAGCGCAGAAAAATGAAAACGGGACCTTTAAGGATAGACTGGTTATAATTGAGCAAAACACGATAATTGAGTAAAAAAAAAATTAACTTAATAGACAAGCTGTTCTGAGTTCTGTATCTTCATTATTAATAATTATTCATTCATTACTCATTATAATTTAAAATATTTAAATTAAAATAAAACATTATTATACTTTAAATTCTGGGAATTTTATACATTATTATATGATATAATATTGCATAGTATGAAACAGATACCAACCAATTACCGAATGTCTTCTTATAGAAAAATACTGTTCAGAAAATTAATCTAAAAGAACTAATGGCACCGCCAAATCAAGTGTTATTTTTTTTACTCTTTGAGTATTGTTATTAATTAAAACGGAATGCTCTAAGAACGGAATTCGATAAAATCTATTAAATACGGATTGTGAATAAAATTGTTGAAAAAAAATAATAAATAAATACATTTTTATTTTATTTTTTTTAATCTTTTACATATAGTTTCAATAAAAAAATGGGTGGGGTGTACATAAAAGGTGCTGAGGACATGAGTTGAAGGCGTTATCCATTGATAGCGCTTCGGCGTGTATTATTATATTTGCACATTAAATGATAGAAAAAAAAGAAAAAATATATATATATAAAATACAGAATAATATAAAATTAGTATAAATACAATTGAAGAAAGTCCCTAGGCCATTGTTGTTTTAGCCTTCGTTGTCGGGAATTGAGTGGGAGTAGAGGCTTGAGATAAAAGGATAGGTATGTTGAGAAAGGCGGGATAATTGAAAATATTTAATTTATTGATTATGAATTTTATTTTATTTTCACTGTGTGCTGTATTATATATTAATTTTAATTATATTAAGAGTATTATAATTAATTGTTCATATATTTATTTTACGTTTAATGTTTTTTTTTTTTAATTTCTGTATTTAATTGTCCCGCACTCGATTTTCTGCGCTCAATCGTCGTAAGTCTGGTAACATAATGAACTGATGATATTAAAGTAAAATATCACACATCGCTGTAATATATACGTTCGAGTTACACTTCTTTCTTTAAATATTTATTATTAAATTAAAATATAATATTCTAGAAAACTGCGTGGTAAGATGATTTATTTAAGCCTGATAATATACATTAAATAAATGATTTTTAGACATATGGGACTGATCCGGCTGTCAAACTTTACTTAAAATCGTTTTCTGAAACAAATAGTGCATTGATTTCAAATGTATAAGAACAATTTTTTTTATATCAGTCTACCAATTTCTGTATCTCGTTCTTGATTTTATTTTTAACGATGATCATAAAGTTTAGTGTACAACGAAACCTAAAATGTATATTAAGTTCAAGTGTTTTTTCACGCTCATACACATATTATATACAAATGTTTATCGATTATTACCTATGCTCTAAGTTGTTATTTTTCCTCGGTCACCTAAATCGGATTATGTGGTTACGTGTATAGGTTAATATGTAACCCACACATTTAGCGATCAGTATTATGACTGTAATAACAATTTTAATATAACACCATACCCTCCAACGACCAACCCAATTTTTATATAAACTCATTATAATACGTACAGTATTTCTGTCAGGGGTTCCGTCACGTGTTATGACAAGTTCGTATCGCAAAACTAGTCGAATCAAACCGGAAGGAATCTATTGTACTGTATTATTAATAAAATATTGTATATAATAGCAAAAAAAATTAATTGTGCCTATTGTGTTTCATTATTATCATTATTGAAACAATAAAATTGTGTATTTTGTGGTACGAGCTGTGAGTTGTAAGTAAGTACTACATGCATTACGATTTTGTAAGTATCTATGTAATACTATAATTAATTATAATAATTTTACAAAAGATCATGTGGGCATTGCACACTGTTGGTTATTACAGTTATAATCGGTATTGGCACTTTCTAGATAACGTGGAAATGATCTTTTAACCTTTATTTAGATAAAGCCAGAATATCTTATCTTATACTTATCTTATTGCGATTTTTTCGTCGATAGATAATAGATATTAAATTAAGTAGCATAATGCGTTTGGGCGAATTACCTTTTTTCTCGAATAAAAAAAAAAAACAATGCGTTTTGCGAGTATAACATTTGTTGCTATTAACCATTGGTTTTTATATATGTTAGAAATCAGACAATATGTTGGGAAGAGTATATGTCAAATAATATTAATTTTTTAGAGTATATAAAGCGCATAAGAATAAAATGTCAAGCAAAACGAATGTAGGATAAATATTTTAATTTAACTAACATATAAAAACATGAATATTATAAAAATATATATTAATATTATAATAATAGTAATATTATAGTCCTTTTTTAATCATACCCATAGAAGTCACGAATTAATAGTGTATTACCCAAACGCATTGCAAGATATCAAAAGAGGTCGTCCAAACACATTACAATATATTAAAATTACTTTCCCAAAAGTATTATGATAAATAACCCGAACACATCGAAATTTTAAAAAACTCGCCCTAAATTAAGCAAACAGGTGGTTTATTTTTTTAATTATAATTTATTTTTAGGTTTTGTTAAAAACTGATTTAGTTATTTTATTTGCTCACTCTTGTCTACATTAAATTCATAATCGTTTTGATCATAGAATAATAATTGAAATCATGTGAAATGTGACGGGGTGATAATAGTAATAATGTAATTAAAACTAATATTATTCATAATCGATAACAATTTATGTTCTTCGATCGACTACTGGAAAACCCATTCAAATTAACCAGAAAATTAAATTCGTTAAATCAAATGACCTGATTTTATTGATCGGCATGTAATGTGTAAATTATTTCTTACTATGTATAGTGTTAAGTACTGAAGTGTAAACTATTGTATGCTTATTCATATTTATGAATGCGTGGCGGATGTTGACCGATTTTTTTTGTTCTTGTGCATTTTGTGTCTAACCTCAGGGTAAGGAGCATTGGTGAAAAATTGACGTCGAATTCGTGTTTTTTTCCGTCGACCACGACAAGGGCGTATTTGAGTTGAGGACATGGGGGCCGGGTTGAAACTGATTTTTCAACGCAAACTAACCTAACCTTTTTCAATACAAACTTAAAAATAATTTACATAGTAATTTTAGTAGTAATTTATATCCTTAATAATTTATACATTACATTTTTTAAATAAATCAACGTATTATATTCAAAAAAAAAATACGAGCCATGGGGTGGGGGGCGAATGCCCCCTTCGTCCCCCCTCTAATACGCCCTTGGACCGCAACGGTTAGGTTGGACGGGAGACGATAGTCGTCGCGCGGTTGGTTTTCCAGCGGACCACGGCCGAAAACGGAAAAATCGGAAAGGAACGAAAAATAAAAAACCGGTGCCGGGGAAACTTTTGAAGGCGCCCGCGGACCGCCCGCGTTGTGCGACGGGACGTGCGACGCGGCGGTACGCGCGACCGTAATTGATAAACAAACGACGTGCATTGTTACGAATACGGTCGCGGGTCCGCGGAACCTCTTTCCAAAGCGTCTTTTGACGAAGCGCTGTTCCCCCCCCCCATTACCACCACCGCGAGACCGGCACTAATTTCGTGAGCGCGGCCGGACAATTACGCCGGATACCATGGACGCCCACGCGCGGCCCCCGTCGAGTTCGACCGAAACTTTGACTGTTAATGGACTTTTATACACCCTCTAATTGCATAATGGGCACGTTCGCGCGCGCCGAGCGTGTAATTTCGACGTCGAACCCGACGATTACCGCGGTCCAAACCTGTCCGGGCAAAGGCAACCGAGGGAGGGGGGGATCAGAGAAAAACTCTCGCTTAGCCTTTCCCTCCTCCCCCCACCAGTGTACTTCGATACAAACGCACGGCCCTCGTGTCATTATCTACCGTCTCCGCTGCTAACCGCCGTTACCGCTACCGATACCGTATACGGTTACTGTTACTATTATTACCGGCACGTTTATTATAAAGCGTACGGTTCTCGTCCTGTTCCTCGCCGCGTGCGTGTCCGTCCCCGACAAATCCGGGCGACGTGACGAGTCCGATAGGTGGTGTACGGTACAGCTTTCGCGCGCGTCCCGGTGCTACGTGAACTGACTTTTTCACTCGTCTCCGCATTGTGTCAACCACGGCCCCATTGTTGCTAATCAGGGTGTGTAAATATTGTCCACGGATTATTATCGTTATTATTTATTTTCATCGCCGTTGCGACAACACGCGGTGGAAATCCTTTTCGGGCAAAGGAAACGACGGTAATGCTCTTTAAATCCTTCTGCGGTAATTTATTATGTTCATGTCGTGCCCGGTGGTGGCGAGCATTTTTTTTCTTCGTCCCTTCTCCTCTTCCTCCTATAGTTCGCATCGTACGTCCGCCGTCACGTTACGAAAACGGATTTTGTCGCTTTCAACTCCGCCCTGCAGGACCGCGCACCTACGCATACGACAATAGCAATTAAACAATAAAAAACAATAACGATTAAAACATGAAATAAATAATAACGATACGTACACGTCGACCGCTGACGATTGGCTCAAATGTCGATACACACGCGCATGTATGTACTAATCCAAACGCGGGTCAACAGTCAGGGCGCGCGTAGCTGCAAAAGTGCACTGATAATACGACCGTAAGGCTTCGGCCGGCGTCCAGGGCTCGACGTTGTATTATATTCTCCTTTCCTTTTTTTTCTTCTCTTTTTATATATACTTTTTTTTTATTTTTTATGGCACAGTTCGTTTCAGGTAATCGTCCGTGTGGTCCTCTGGGAGTTTACCCGGTTCCCGTTAGCGTGAGCGAATACACAGGGAAACGGTAATGAAAAATTATGCCAGACGATAGCGTTTTTTTTTTTTTTTTTGAGGTCACATTGCGCAATGCTGTTGTGTTGTGTTTCCAGGTTTTCGTCATGACAAAGTCACAGTCCAAAGAAGACCTCATCGGCTCCAAAGAGCAGCTGCGCGGCGACAGGAAATCTTTCGTTTTACCGCCGGAATATGTGCTGTCGCCCACCGAGAAAAAGTTCCTGTTGCTCGCCGAGCGAGGAGACTGCGCGTCCGTTCAGAGGTATGTATAGAAAGTGTTATAAGTCACGGACGCCGCGGTAGTTCTAATAAATTTCTTCGCGTACAAAATAAATAAAAACGCTTTTAAATTCGATTTGTATTTATATTACGTATGTCACGTTCTCACGTCGATTCGAAGAACCCATGGTCGAAAATAGCACTAGAATATTTTCTTTTGCTCTTGACTTTAGTAGTGTCATTAGATATTTAGGCAAATTGTTATTAACACACAGAAGAACATTATATTTTAATCCTTTTCTTTTTTTTTATTTTTTTAAAAAAACCGTTACGTCTGAGCAACGATTACCGATGTTAATAATCCAACTTTTGAAGTATTTATGTGTAAACGCGATACAATAATTTCTACGATTTCGAGACCAATTATAATCATCCACGCTACTTACATTCGTTCAATTTAATTTCACTTTGTTGTAAATTTGCTGAAATTAAACGAACAAGTTGATATAATATTCATATAAATATTGTCGTGGAAAATTTTTATTTGTATTAAATATTAGCTATTCATTTGAATGAAAAGGATTCGTGTTGTCAAATAGCTATCGGAAAGTGGTGTTATGGTAGTATTTAAATTAATGGATGGTATGGATAACATGATTTTGAGGCAGTTCCTTTGAAAATTCGAAGATATTTCTGTTACGAAGCGTGAGAACATCTTTATTCACACTCCAATTAATACAGTACATTTATAGAAAAATAGATATTAAAACCTCAATTCAATTTAACGAAGTAGCAATACTACATATTTTAAATCAATATAATGTTTTCCTTCATAAAATGATAATTCAATTATAATCGTAACCAAGAGTTGAGATTTCTGAACGATCCGTAATAAATTTTCAAAAATATTAAATAATTCAAAGCAACGAAATTATATAACTGAAGTTTAGATTCGGTTTTATGTCAGTAATATATTATATACTACTAAAAGATACTTTTGAACATTGGAATATTTCCTATATCTTTCATTTTATTCACTTATGTACTTAATTAATTTTGATTAAAGTTTATCGTAATTACTTACCGTTTTACGAGTACATGATATTTAAATATTTCTAAATAGAACTATTTAATAGTATTTCGAGTTTATTCTTAACTATAAGTAGTTTTAAGCATAAAAATGTGTAATAAAAATCTTAAAATATGTTTATATCTTTTATTATAGAAATCAATATTTACCATAATCAAGTTCTCATATATACTTTCGATAAGTTCATTATTTTCAAAGAAAAAATAATAAAATATAAAAGACATAATTTATTTTGTTGTGATTATTTAAAAAAAAAAATGGCTAATAGTTGAAGCGATAAAATGTTTTATTAAGTACAAAACTACTTAAAATTAAATTTTCTGAAAACAAGTATGCAATTTTTATCAGATTTAAATCTTAAATGTAACAGTGAAATTTTCGACTTGTAAAATATTAAGCATATGATAATTGTAATGCAGTAACAAACGCATACATATCATACAGGTTGCTGGACGAGCACAAAGGTCAGACCGATATACTCAACATCGACTGCACGGATCCGTTAAACAGATCGGCGTTAATAACGGCCATAGAGAATGAAAACATGGACCTGATACAGTTATTGCTTAAGGCTGGCATCAAGGTGAAAGACTCGTTATTGCACGCCATCAAGGAAGAGTACGTGGAAGCGGTGGAACTGTTACTGGAATGGGAGGAAAAGATACACGTAGCCGGAGAGCCATATGTGAGTTTTTGATTATCGCCTTAGTGCGTTTTTGACTTTTTTTTTAAAAAAAACACTTTTTTTTAATTTTGAACAAAACATGAGTATGTAGTTAATAGGGTTCGGGACTTATTGTCCACAAATTTTAGGAAATATGCTTACAAATATGCACTTGAAATAATCGAAATATGAGCCAAATATGCAACCGAAAATTCTTTTAATGATAGTTAAAAAATTTTATTTATTCATTGAAATCTAGAAATTATTTTTAATTAGTATTTTTTGACAACAATCACTCTATATACATTATATTAATGTGTATGTTCGATTTAATTTTTTTCATCTCCTGCAATGAAAACTAGATTATTTTCCTTTTACATTCTCTGAATGATTTACGATAACCGATAGTATACGCAGGAACAATTAGGTATTTCCCTTTTTGCCCTACCCTGACTTGTTCTACCATTACGTACATTAACCGATGCCATAAAAGTAAAAAAAAAAATAATGTTAACCTTTAAATTAAATTTACTTAACCTCAAACAAAAACTACGTAAATGTGTTGTAAATAACAATTAAATTGCCAAATTTTGTTAAATATGCGTTTTGCTCATCAAATGGTGAAACATGCGAAAATATGCAATTAAAATTTTTGTATTTCAGTCCGTTATGACAAAACAAATTTATATCATATTCTGCAATCATTATTAAACAATATGCAAATGCAACAAGTCCCGAACCCCAGTAATTTATATACAAATATTTATATTCATCGTCCTCATATGGAATTCTAAAAAGTAATAGAATTTCAAAATATTCATTATTTGTATAGGTCATATGATAATTAGTATCTATATCGTTTTCACGGAACACTCTATATATAATACTTGTAAATCTATTACTGAATGCATCGCGAATATTTTTTTTCATGTAATATACCATTACGTATATTGCAACCGTTGTCGTTGTTATTGTTTTCGTTATTGCTGTTGTCGTTTATGCACGTTACATAATTATATTAATACGTGATGCTTATTATTCTAATACACAATTTTAACGTTTTTGAACTTTCTAGACATGTGCTCTACTGCACACGGCGATGAACCATTTTATTACACAATATGCATTACATGTAATATATAATACTACCTCAATGCAGTCACGGATCTAGAACCATAATTTGGGTGGGGGAGGGGTAATTTTTTCAAAAGGATAAAAAAATAATACGCAATTTAAAAACAATAAAAGTAAATTAGAACTTTATTGATTATTGTTGATTTTTAAAATGACAACGTTTGATCTCCTTCGTTCTACACCTCCTGCATTTATGGTATTAATTCACAGACCCTCACGACTCCCCCCCCCCCCGATCCGCGTTTGACAAAATGTTATTTAACGCGAGGGTGATAATTCTTTTTTGTTTTTTCCGCAGTCTTGGGAAGCGGTAGAACCATCGGCGTCTACGTTTACGCCCGACATAACGCCACTGACGCTAGCAGCCCACATGAACAACTATGAAATATTAAAGATTCTTCTGGACAGAGGCGCTTCGCTGCCCATGCCCCACGACGTCAGGTAGTTGTAGTTCATCATAGAACGACCGCAGATAATCGCAATAATTGACGTTCAACCGAATATTTAATATTTATAATATTATATACATGTATAAGCATAGTATAATATTTATTAGTATACATTTAATATATACGCAGGGGCGGACTGGCCCACTGGCCTGCTGTCTTGTAGGATAGTAGGTACTTGTAATATAGGGCCCTTCATCAATAAGTTTCAAGAGTATATGATTAAAGAATTACATAAAAAACAGACTAATTATAATAATCATTATTAACCGATGCACATTTAAATTCAAATGTTGAAAAATATGTTATACTTATATTCTATCATACTCATCATTATATGGGTACAAAAAAATAAGTTGATTCACATTTAATAATACATAAAAAGAATATTGTAAAAAAAAGTAATTGCTGCTATAAATGTATCAAAAAAGGGGCCATCTACAATTCTGGTACAATATGCTTTTACTGACTAGTGATGAGCAAACAAAGACTAAGACCAAGACTATGGTAGTCTTGGTCTTGTTCTTGCAGACTTATTCTTGGTCTTGGTCTTGCACTTCAAGTCTTGGTCTTGCTGCAAGTCTCTTGCATTATTTAAAATTTAAAGACAACAATTATATCCAAAAATCAGTCGATGAGCAACCACGCAACTGTAGAGGCGCAGGACGATTGCAAACGGGTTGTCGAAATAATAGTTGTCGATAGCGCGTCAAGCATACCGCAAATACTACATTTAGAAAAAAATAAACTATACACTTTGAAGAATTTGGACTACATTACGTTATGAATATTCGGTGAAAAAGTACATTCGATGGCGGCCAACAACCCTACGTGTGCACTCGTACGGGCTCATTGATTTCAATCGTCCGCCGTGTACAGTAATCCCTCGTTATCCACGAAGGTTACGTTCCAGCAAACCTGCGCGGATAACGAATCCGCGGATAACGAGACCATAAATCAATGTAAAAAGGGAGGTTAGGTTTAATTTTTTTTAATTCCTACAACTAATTTATTTATTATTTATCGTATTGTTTCTTCATTTTTACGTATTTCTCGAACACTAGACTTATTTATTTTGTACGTTCTAGCAAATGACGCTCAGTATCACCATTTTTTAATTTGTCCAAAATTTCAATTTTTTGAACGATTAATAAAAAAACATTTCTTTTCCTTTTTATTGATATTTCATATCGAGAAGCCATTTAAAAATATTTTCACTACTAAATTTATTAATTATTGATGTATATGCGTCACGCACAAATATCACCTTATAAATGAGCAATTGACGATTATTAATCGTGCATGTGTAGGTAACTTTTTGGGGTTTATCTGCAATAAGTATAAGTATGTATAATGTATATGTGTTATACCTATAGCGATATAACAACAATTATCATCTTCAATTATTGTCAAAAATAAATTTCTACAGTGTTTGTGTAATAACGGTAAAACGTTATCGCAATCGCAATCGCATTAATAATATGTTATCGTGGGGCCCACCGCGGATGATCGAAATCGCGGATAAAAAAAACGCGGATAACGAGGAATTACTGTACTTATTTCGTTATTTTTAAACCGATTTCGACCGAGAATGACAATCGCTGAGGTGGAGGTTCGGCTCGTTTCCCGAGAAATAATTTCTTCCCTCAATAAATTTTCGTAACATAATGTTTATGTAGTAAAATAGTGATAAACATTGTTTCCTCGTATTCAAATATCGCCATTGATGCAGTATAATAACAGTATCCATAGGCCCCGCTAGGAATTTCATCAGTGGGTGCATCATGCATAGTATGTACGTTGTTTTCTAAATAATGCTTAAATTATTTAAGTTAAATACGTAGAAATATTTGTTTAAATTGCATGGCATTACAAAATTATTTTCATTTTTTCGACGGCTTACAAAGTAATGCAGGCTACTAGATAATGATAATAATAGCCTCTATACTACATATTTAAATTTTATTTTATTTTTTAAATCCCGGTCGGTGCAACTGAACCTCCTTGCACCTCTCTCGCGGTGCCAATGACAGTATCGAATACTGCCATCAAACCGGTCACATATAAAATCGTCATCTTCAGCCGATCTTATAATTATTAATGTTAACGAGTGGCCATATAGCGATCGGCAAAAATATGTTCAACGGAACATTTTCCAGAGCACGTAGTTTTATTATCAAATTATTTTACGCAACGATATTATAACTTTTTCCGTATCAATACGGTTTCAGGTGTGGTTGTGATGAGTGCATCACGTCAAGTACACAAGATTCATTGCGTCACTCGCGTTCGAGAATAAACGCTTACAAAGCGCTTTCTTCCCCATCTCTCATAGCTCTGTCGTCAAGAGATCCACTGTTGACCGCTTTTGAACTGAGTTGGGAGCTTCGCAGGCTTAGCACCATGGAGTCTGAATTCAGAAACGAATATAACGTGAGTATCGAACATCAATTATACGCATAAAATAAAATGCACATAATTGCATGTGGATAGATTATTCTTGCGGAAATCAGAACACAAGTTATACCCAAGGGCCAGGATGATATGTGTGTACAGGTCACTTGTGTTTTACTCTTATTAGAATATTCAATACTCGTATATAATTGTCAGAATATTTTTACCAAATATCAATAATTAGTAATCCGTATACCTGAAAACATTTTTACATAGTCACGCTATACTTTTTTGCACCATATCTTTTATTTATATACGTATGATGAACTCTAAACTTTCAGATGGTAGAGTAATTAATTTTAATTTTATACCTGAAAAACGATTATTCGTGTTTTGTATACTTAAATCTAGTATTAGGGCGCAAACACCTTATTATTTTTATTCACTTGTTGTTTAGCATTTGGACAGGAAGAGAAATGATTTTTTCTATTATGTATTATGAGTACAATGTTTTTATTTATATTAACTGTATACAGTCTGATCCGCGTTAAAATGACTATCAAGCAGTACAAACGTGCAATCATGTGCTGTTATTGTTATTTTACAGATGTATTATAATCAAATAATCATTATTGGAATTTGTTCGTGTATTTGAGCAGGAGATGAGGAACACGGTCCAGACATTTGCAACGTCTCTGTTGGATCACGTTAGGACTTCGTACGAGCTGGAGATAATGTTAAATCACAATCCTAAAGGTGACCCGTGGGAACCAGGCGAGCGGCTAACTCTGGAACGTTTGAAATTGGCCATTAAATACAAACAAAAAGCGGTAATATAGTGCACGGCACTTACTCAGTATCTACTTAAAGTATCCTCGAAAAGACAATAACAGTAGTATCTGCTGCAAGAAGTATACTTTTTCGAGCTTAAAATGAAAAATGAAAAAATGAATTACAACTTGTGTATACGTTTTTTTGACTCGTTAAGTTTTGGCGACAAAAAAGTCACTGTTCGCGTACACACGTCACACGCGCGGGTATTAAACAACGATACTAAGAAAGCTTAGGACACAAAAAATAGCAAACACGTAATAATTACGCTCACTGTGTATTATTTGTGTATTATATACTTTGCGTGTACTCGTATATACATCACAGCGCTCTGACATAAACCGAGTATAATTTACTATATATTGTATAATCTCATGAAGATTTGCCATATTTTCCTTTCACGCGTGATATTGAATTATTATTAGCTGATAAATAATAGATACAGTTTTTACTTTCGACCGTATAGAACACAGTATGCATAATCAATTTACTCAAACTTATTAAAAGTATTGTATAATAAACCTTCTTTTCTTTTTCACATTCGTATAATATTTAATTTTCTTTGGTTGGCTCTGTATTATAATTTACAACATTGCATTTTAAAACTACATCTCAATGCTCTAAAACTACCAAAACAGTTTTTTTCAAACTTGAAATACAATTATAATTTATAGTTTGATATTATAATACTGCGTATTACGAAATGCATAGTACAATTTATCATTAGATATTTTAAACTTTTCAAAATTAATATCTATTAATTATAATGGTTTTATCAAATAATTCACATGATATATTAAATATTTATATTACATGTAAATTGTTTTATTTAATGAAAATATTCATTTTGATAGTTTTGAATTCTATTTAACAGTAAAATTACTGTGTTTAACTGTTTAACAGATTAAAATAAATAAAAAAATAAATATTATAACCGGCCAATATGTAACGATGACAACTTATTTCTTTGTTAGTAAACGGATAATATGGTTTAAAATCTATATAAATTTTACAATAATAAAAGCAATTATTATAATATGATCGTTTGACAAAAGTCAGTTTCCATTTAGTCCTACTTCATACATTAAGCTACATTTTCAAGATTTGTGAACATACGGAGTTGAGAAGATATTAGTAATTCTCATTTATTTTCAAGACAATGGGCTGTTATATGTATTACTATGGTTATGGTAGAAATTTTGATTATTAGTGCATTAGCACTGAGGAGAATAGTGTTTCCATGGAAACTTTAAAGATAGCACAGGAGGCTAACGCATGGTATTGTTTGGACCTAAAGATCTTTATGTAGTGATTGATTATTACAATGTATCATTTATGATGATATGAATGGGTTGAAAGCATCGTAGATGTAATATTCGCTGGCTGCATCCCATTGTACACAGTCGACATAATACCTTAACTAATTAATTGTTTATATTTTTTGACCTATAAGGTCATGAGTTCAGGTTCAAGTGACATGTTGTATTTAAGGGACAGTTGTGTTTACGATGAAGTCCTTTGTCAAAGTAAAATACCAGGCGTATCCGATGACATTTGATTGGGAAATAATGTTAATACTAAGTGGGATTAGAGTGGTTTCGTACCAGGCAGTAGTAGAAACGTTATGTGAGCAGATTTGATTCAAGCCCTCTGATAGATTCTTACGAAATAGTTATTTTGCTATTTTGCACTGCACAGTAATTATTGCCTCACGCGAAAGTTTTAGATACTTCTAATTCAACCATCAGTCAATCATAAAGTACTTGTTTGTTGTTGAATTCGTTTAACCGTGATCGCGCTTTAAATTATCGTTTTTTTTTTTTTTTTTTGGCTTATTTCTTACGTTATTACAGTTCGTGGCCCATCCAAATGTTCAACAATTATTGGCCGCCATCTGGTACGACGGTTTGCCGGGTTTCCGCCGGAAAAGTATGGTCGGACAAATGATTGAAGTCGGCAAACTCGGCGCAATGTTCGCCATGTATGGTTCGATGTACATGTTGAATCCCGAATCGAAAATGGGCCAGCTGATGAAGAAACCGTTTATAAAATTCGTCTGCCACTCGTCTTCGTACGCGTTCTTTTTGAGTACGTGCCCCGATATACACTCGTTATTCATAACGTTAATATGTTATCAGCTATGTCAGGGATGGCTAATCCATAGCACGCGAAATTTTTTACTATTATATATTATATAATATATAATATTATAGGACCCATAATATAATAATATAATAAAATATAATATAAATAATTAACAAAGCAATATTATTATAATTATTATTATTATTATTATGTACCTAAATTAACCTTTTTATGCTAATACATTATTTATACAATCAAATTATATTATAACAAATTATAATATTTTTAATATGTTTTTCATGGCATGCTCTATAAAAAAAATAAAAAAAAATATAATTTTGGGCACGCCGTGTTCAAAAGGTTTGCCATCCCTGAGCCATGCTATTATATCACGCTTTTTGTATCGATACGCTATAATATGATAAGTCGATGTCAAATCGATATCGTCACGTGTGAACACGACGTTTGTATGGTTTACATTTCTGTGCAGCGTTGCTAGCGCTCGCGTCTCAGAGAGCTGAGTTTCTGGCGCTCGAATGGATCGGAACCGATTGGACGAAATCTATATTAGAGGAAATGACCAGGAAAGAGAGAGGATCCATACCAGGACCCATAGAATTCGGCATCATATTATACATCATAAGTGAGTACGTTTACTATACGCCTCGGAGTTAACGAGCAGTCCTATAAAATGTCCAAACACAAATAGTACCCGAATTGACATATTTGGATAAAAAAACAAAGTTTAAAAACGTTTCATTAGAATAACTCATCAGGTTCGATAAAAAAAAAAAAAAGTACCGCAGTCTTACAGGCTAGTCATTATCAGTCAAAAAACGGTATTTTAATTGTGTTTAAGAAAATTTTAGAATGCAATTGCAACTACACATTGAAAATAAGAAGAAAATTGAGAAATAAAACGTTTAGGTTCTTTAAACTATTTCATTTTTTAAAGTACATTGATGATATATTATTATTTTGATTTCATAGAAAAGTATTTGGAAAATTGTTTTTTAAAGATTATTTGAAATCTAGTAAGGTTATAAACAATAAATCTCTATAATTTTAGTAATTCGACCGTGTGATTGTCCGAAACCTTTACCAATATGGAGTTTTTTTAAATTCAAAATTGTGTTTTATACAGTTTAAAAATTAATAACTATTATATAATGTTCAGTGTATATTTTAAAATTACATATTTAGTCGATAGTTATATTGGATATAACATGGTTTATTTTTTTTAATTTATTTTTAAACTTGTAAAAGTTCTATTTTTATTTATGTAGAAAAAATACATTTATTATTATAATCATTTTTTCAGTGTATTTTTATATTCTATAGAACGTTATTTTAAATGGTCACAGTAATATTTTTAATTTTACTTTCCATAAATTTAAAATGAATAATTAATTTAGTTATTCTCATTTGTGAAAAACCATTATTTGTAATTGTAATTTAAAAATTTAAAAACATAAAAAAATCTCTCTGAATCAATTATATTTAAGGATTTCTGGGATCCTACTTTTCATTAATTTCGTCGGACCATGTTCCGGTTCCACGTATCAGAAGATTGAAAATACTCTAATAAGAGTAGATATTCTGGAATGAATGGGGAGTAATAATAACACACAGTTTTTTTATTTTTAATGAAAACAGTTTATGATGCAATCATAATATTTCCCTATGTATGATTAGATATTGTGACGCATATAGGTACATGCATTTTTCAACAATGTTTTTTAAAACTAGCCAAATACATTAATATAATAAACACGGTGTTGTGGTAATAGATTCATACACGCTACATAGATCAAGTAGAGATAATATAATTATAACATGTAATGCGTCACGTATGAAACACCTATATGGGAACTGAAGTGTATAGATTTTGATGCATTTTGTGGTTATATTATTTTAATTTAGACGTAGCGTTATATAATATGACTTTCAGAGATATAATTTTAAAAATATGAAAATATTTTGATTTAGAATTAAAATTCTATCGCACATTTGTGGACTCTGGCTTTTTCTTTAATAAATGTAGGTACGTGTATGTATACTATACAAGATAGCGAACATTTTTTGTTTTACACATTACATGAATAAAGTAAAGCCAGTTTTAATCCTATTTTATAGAATTGATATATCTGTGAATAAATGTAATAAAGTTATTAGTTATTAATCAGACTAATCAAAACTTGCATATAATATAAAAATTGAAGATGTCATTGATATATTCAAAAACCTTACTCCCATGGACAGAAGGATGGAGTTGTAAATAGTATAATAATATGTAAATAAGGGTTTCTTACATATAAACTGTGTAAGTTTAAATAGTATTTATTTTTATATTTGCATATTGAATTATATAAATAATTCATAACATTTAAATATTTAATTATACTAGTAGTCTTTAGTACAAGAATCTTTGGTTCACTTTTTTTATGAGGCCCCCCTGCGGACAAAGTCTACGCACGCTTATGGTTGTCGAGTATGACTACTTGATCTCAGTCATTCGGGAATCCTTGGCAATGCAATTGTTGATAATCTGGTGAGATTCACCTCAACCATTTCATTGCTTTCTTCTGGTAAAATTCCCATTTCTGACTTTCTACCAATCCTACGTCAACATATCAACCATCTTTGGTCCTCCTATTGGGACAAGCTTCCACCAAATTTCGCTGTACAACATATTTCTGACATATTTGAAAAAACATGGTTCAATAATCTAAATTTATTTAGAATTTATTCAGCTTAATCGCTTTTAGATCGGTCATTATTTATTCCCATCACATTTCTACAAAAGTTGTACTTAACATTCAGAATAAACGACGTGTGACCTTTCTCATGTTGATTTCGTCTGTTCTTCTTTATGCTTCAAATATTCTCTCCTCTTTTATATTTTTAAATCTAATAATATTCAATTATTTCCCCTTTCTGTTCTCAATACCAAATCCGAAACAGACATAAGCCAAATCTTATCTTTTGTCCTCGAGACTGGTGTATCTATCTAAATAAATTTTATTTTTGTTAATCTATAATTCTTATATGTTTTAAACCCTTAAAATGTTAAAACTTTATGATATCAAATTGCACTATCATAATTGTAACTGTTGAAATAAATTGTATAACTACAAAGTTTCGATGAAAAAAAAAACAATTGATCAAAGTATTGACGGTTTTGTTCACGGAGAAAACGATCAATTCATATCTTCGCGTATCTGACCACAAATCCGTTACGACCGTAACAGCCATAGGTTTAGTCCTTTTAGTCCGTACGTAAAATTAACAACCTAACGTCTGGCAGGTTTGATATGGAGAGAAGCGCATTCGCTGTACTCGAACGGGTTGGTGGAATACGCGGCCGACTTGTGGAACATAGTGGACTTCATCACCAACGTGTTTTATATGGTGTGGATAAGTTTGCGGTTTTCGTCCTGGTACATAGTGCAGGTGAGTTTGTCGGTTAATTTAATTACGCGTACGCCGTTTGGGAACGAGAAAAGACACTTTGGCAATTTTGTACCGCTTAATGGTTTTCCCGTTTCACCGTGTACAACTATGTACAGTATTAATATGTAAATCACGCCGTGGCGTTTATGTGTACGGCAACATCAAGTTTTCACTCTCCGAGAGCAGTTCCACGTCGAGTCTGTTCGAAATACAAATATTCGTGTTGTGCGCATGTATATTTTCGGTACAAAGGTCGACAGTATTTATAGCAGTGAATTGTTGAAATGAAACTAACGTTTTAAAACGTTGGCGAATAAATTCAAATTTTCCAAAAGAAACCAGAAAATATCTCCCCCGAGAGCATGTCAGGGGAGATAAGATATGTGTATTTGACAAAAAGCTTTTCTGGTTCTGTCATTATTATACTATGTACAAAGTATGCAGTGAATCCAGGGGTAAAAAAAATGTAATGTGGTTTAAAAATAAAAAATTTAAGTACCTAGAGTGTTTAAATAGGATGCAAAAAACATGTACCGTGTGATAACGATTTAAGTAGAATCTACTTAGTAGATGAAAAATCATTATTTATTGTGACATGTCCAACTGTTCTAAAGGCTTAAGTTCAATGAGTATTAAGATAGAAATAGTCTCTATAGTTAACTCTAAATTTTAATTGCATTGAATTATTATAAATTTAAAAAAATAAAAACATGAAAAATCACAGCAATATTTATATAAATATATATATATATATATATATCTAGGAGCATTCAAGAAATGTTGAACAGTATTTTTAAATATGACGTTTTCTACATATTATTTAAGAAATTCGAAAACTGGTCAAGTTTATGAAATTATAAATCGATTTATATGCTTTTGTAGAGCTTTTGAAGCACTTATTACATTATATGTATATCTTATAATATTTTATTAAATTTTTTGATGGTTGTTTAAAATAATTCTCTCCATAAAGAAGTCAACAGTACCTATTTGTGGATTTTTGGTTTTTTTGAAAAATATTTTTATTACTTAGCAATTACCTATAATTTATGCTTACAATATTATTCAATATAGACTGTAGAGAAAATGTATTGGCCTCGGGTTCTGATTTTCCCCTCGAAAAAAAGAAAAAAAGAGAATAACTAAATAACTAAGGAAAAAAATTCGAAACGCTGCAGGTTTTTCACGTGTTCTAAACAATATCAAGTACGAATTTGTGTAGTTAGATCGTTTCTATATAAGAGTGGTCCCCAACATTTTTAGGGTCATGTATTCCCAAAACAAAAAAAAATGTAATCAAGGCTCTTATGAATAAATAAAACAAATTTTTGTATTATTTAAATATAAGCAAATGATTATCAATCTAAAAAAAAATATATATGTTAGTGTGATATACAGTATAAATATTTGTCTAGTGCCTACCCCAATAAATACTAGCAACTCCCAAGGGAGGCTCACTTCACATTTTGGAAATCACTGCAATATAGATTAAATTTACATTGTTTCTTTTTTTTTTTTTTCGAAAATTTCTTATTTATATACTATTTATTAGTTAAGTATCAAAAATAAATAAGTATGATGTTAACAAAAATACTCTTTCAAATACACTTACCCATCAAGCCATACCAAAATGTAAAATCAACGAAAGTTTACTATTTTCCGTAATTTTAATACTGATAATCAGGGCTCGAAAGTAGTAGCACTAAAAATGTTATTTTTTAGTTCTTAAATATGCACTTAAAAACTCTAAATTATGCGCTATAAATAGCACGAAAAAACAAAAAAATATGCATTTAAGTTCAAAAAATTATAAATTTATTAAAAAAAAAAATTAAATGTAATTTTACAAATTTTTGGGCTCATAAAAATCTGGACTGCTTGTATTATAAACTTAACAAAAATGTTAAATTACTTAAATATATTTGTAAAAGCGTACTTATAATTAAATTATTTTATTTAGTCACTAAATATTAGTACATCAAATTGCCAATGAAAACATAAAATAATATTGGATGAGGTGTATTTATTTACAATAATTCAAATATTTTTTATACTATAACTAATTAAATCATTATTATCAACAAAATGTGATTATTTCCTGTATTATGTGAAAATATACCCAAACATAGTACTATAATCCCTAAATTAGCAAAATAGCAATAAAAACCGTATATATGCAAAAAATAGCAAAATTAAATTTTGTGCATGATATCCGAGTAGTGTGAAACATATTTGTAACTTACTTTGGATGTTCTAGGATGAACCAAAAAAAATATGTATTTGCTAAAACTTCCGAGCCCTGCTGATAACACATAGTTGAATATTAATGTTTTTCATTTAAATTAAAAAAAAAAATCAAAATGTCACTAAATTGACCATAAAATTTAGGTGTTCTATCTGCTCGTTGTTTTTGGACATTTATAGAATATTTTTTAATCATATTTTGAAGTTTCAATTTATTAATCTATAATAATGTATGAGCAAGGATCAGGCACGTGAATAAAAAGTACTTCTAAAGGCATGTAAAAAGTGTTGATTTTAGAGGGGCGATTAATATTCAAATTATTCTGGCTTAAATAATGTGGAATAAAGTGGTGTATATCTTCTATCTTAATTAATTCGTGGTTACTACAATACCACCTTAAGGGGGGATCGTTCTTATTGCATCAAGTCAGGAGTGTTATTTCAATTTTTGAAAGGGTGGGGCAACTGATTAAATTTGCCGACTTCAAAATATTTAAAAAATTATAGTTACCTATATATTTAAATATTTAATATTTATATATTATATTTAAATATTATATAATATTTAAACTATCAATAAAATATTTGTTTGGAACAAAACATGTACGGATTAGTAATGAATAATGATGTCATGATGATAAATAAAGAACATAAAACGTTTCAATTTACCCAATTAAATAATAACATTAAGGATAGTAAAACATTAATTTTTTTACTTATCCTATAGGCTATAAGTTACCTATCAATAGGTTTAATGGAATAATAATATAAATCTAATTAAATAAATACAATTATATTATTTGTATATTTATAAATATACAATATACAAATATATAATATTTATTTATAAATAAATTTATTATTTGTATATTTAACACTTTACAGAACTTATTTATAAAAACATAAAATTGTATCTCAAATATAATGTAGGGGTGAATAGGGACGATTTTAATGGATTTTTATAGATTATGAGCTCAATTTTTACGGTATTGGTATCACGAAAACTGTATTATAAAGATCACATATATAAAAAAACAACTATATATCACATATATAGAAATATATAATATACCGAAAATAAATTTTATAAAGTTCGCGTAGTAACGATTGTCATAAACCGGGGAGGAGCCAGTGTTTCTCAACTTTTAATAAACCGTGAACGTGTATTTAAAAGACAATATTATATAATTTCTAAGTATAAAATAGTAAATAAAAATGTACTATTTACTGATTTTAGTATTTGATCATCGGACAAAGAATTGCCGACTTTTTAAAATTTCTTAGAGTGTGGCATTTGCCATAGTCTGCCCCTCAAATGACGCCCCTTCACCCAGTATTAAATTACTTGTTTGGCAAAGACTAAGGATAGTAATTGAAATCAGACATTCAACTGTTACGATTGTTGGTTCGACTATTGTCATTAAATAAGTAAATAAAAGTCTGAAACATTAAATTATTAAATACAACAAAATTGCGTGAAGGTACCTTGCTACGATCGAACATAAAACACATCTGGTCTGTTCGGAACCTTCTTATGTAGATACCCAGTGATGTATTGGAGGGTATACGAGGGTTTACAGCGTATACTAGGATTGCTATATATTTATAAGGCGAAACCGGGACAATACAAACACAATGTTGAGTATTATATTTTTTATATAACTTTTAATATATTGAGAGGATCAGTGGCGTATACAAGGGGGGATGTGGAGATTAGATCCCCCTCTAGGAATTTTTTTAAATGGTTTAAAATAATGGTTTTAGCGTGAGGGCGTTAGAAACGTATTTTCAAAAAAAAAAATTTGTAAAATATAATATATTATATATTTAAATGTGTAAATTACAAATTATGTTTTTATTATATATTGTTAATCGATTAAGTATTAAAAATGTACTTGAGATAAAATGGTCGAAATTAAAAATTAAACAATACTACATTTCCTCTAAAGTCCAAGCCGGGACATATGGACGTCCCGAAAACATTTTTCGGGATACCGGGACGCGAAGTCCAAAACCGGTGACAATTCCGGTTTTCCGGGACGTATGGCAACCCTAGCGTATACCTAATACGCTATTTTTATCCATAGCGTATAGCTTATGAGAAATTGATGATACGCAGGTCTACGGCCGTATAAAGCGTATAGCTTGTAATTGGACAAATAACTACATAATACCTTGACTAACCTTACTTGTGGTTATATTTATGACGTAATTCGGTATCGGATATATTATTATTATTATTTTTCTTTTTTTTTTTTTTTAATGAAAAATTCAAATTTATTATCATTAATAATAAATTTCTGTTATCAAAAACTCATAATTGAGGATGTGTAGTTCACGAGTGAGTTTTTTTGGTTCCTACCATATGATAGTTATTACACAGAATAGGGCGTATACCATGATTTATTTTAGTAATACATCACTGTAGGTACCCCGATCTCGTGCGAGCTCCTCGTTGTTCGTTTTCTCTTCACTGCTAATACAGTATTTGCACACTCTAAAGGATTTATCATACACATGTACATGTACATTTCATATTTGTGCTTGTGCTCATTGCTGTGCGTTTAACCCTGGACTATTCACGATTTCTGCCTTTCACATGTCTTACAATCAACCGAAGATGGATCACTTGTGATTTGTATTCGCGTAACAATCTAATCGTTGGTGCCTACATATATTTACATATGTATTGATTATAACAAGAGTTGTTAATATTATTTCATGTGAACTGGGGCAAAACTTTTGCGAGGCCTTGGGCAAAACTTATTTCACCAATAACCTTAGTCATCATAGCTTGTAGGCCGTAGTTAAAGGTGATAAATATGTAATCGGACTCGGGGACAGCTGCATACGATATCGCGTAATGACTAAATATGTTTAAGAAATGCGATAAGATAGACTTTATAGGATTCCATACCGTGCGGCGTGCCGTACAAACCGTCGTTGGTACATACGTGACGTATTTCGAATATGATATAATATTGTTGTTTCGTTATAAATAAACGTTATTACATTCCAACGGATTTGCTGAAGAATTCGCACTCGCCAGGCGATCCACACATTGCACGTCTTAAAAATGCCCCGTTTTGCCTCCCCCTAACGCCGGCCCTGTTCCCGTGTAATGGTAATCGTGAGGACTCGCATTTGTCCGTAAACAGTCATTGTCTAAATAGGTGTATCGAAAAGTCCTGCCCCCATAAATAATTGTTACCTCCTACGCCGTTGCCGCGTACCCATCACCACGGTGTACCATGACTTTTTAACACGTTTTGGCTGGTGGGAGAAATATTTTTCGACGGCCGTCGATGGTCGTGTTTTAAAACCGATGTTGACATACCGAACGCGGGTGACGTAGTGGCGAGTAGTGGACGTGTCGCGCCGATCGGCGAGACCGGTGACGGTTATCGTTTGTTTGAGGTTATGTTTACATTTATATGTTTACGTTTACACGGAGCGGCCGAGCACAACGTCTCCACTGAACTCAACTACTCGACACCACCGAACTATCTATACGAAACGGTGATCGATCTCGTCGTGCGCTCCGAACCGCGTGATCGAATGTACGATCGGATCGGCGGTCGGTGAGTTCGTACCGTTATGACAGCTGAACACCGTCGACCATCTCCGCGCGCGTGAAGTGCAATCTTCTTCAAACGGCACCATGTTCTCGATGTGCAAACAGATCCGGGTGCCGACCTCGGTCGAGCACGCCGTCTACTGCCACTTCTTCAGCCGGGTGGAAAAGTGTCTGGTGGTGGCCGGCGTCAACGTTCTGCGCGTGTACCGGCTGGTGCCGACCGACACGACGTGCCAACCGCCCAAGACCAAGTTCGAGTGCCTGGCCCAGTACACGTTGTTCGGTAACGTCATGTGCATGCAGTCCGTCACGCTGTGCCCCGGCTCGCCCGACGCTCTGTTGCTCAGCTTCTCCGAGGCCAAGTTCAGCCTGGTCGAGTACGATCGCGACACGCACGGTCTGCGCACGTTGTCGTTGCACTATTTTGAGGACGACAAGTTCAAAGACGGCCACACTCAGCACTGGTCGCCGCCGTTGATCAGAGTCGATCCCGATGGCCGGTGCGCGGTCGGCCTGGTCTACGGCCGTTATTTCTTTGTCCTGCCGTTCGGCCGCACCATCGACGATAACGTTAAAAGTGCTCAAGTCATGCCCAGCTACACGATACCAATATCTTCCATCGATCCCAAAATGAACAACATTATGGATTTCGACTTCTTACACGGATATTATGAACCGACTTTACTCATTCTCTACGAGCCGGTGAAAACTTTTGCCGGACGTATAGCAGTGAGAAAAGACACATGCGCAATGGTAAGTCTTTCAATTAAACGTATCATTAACGTTATTTTTATAACATTTTTCGTTTTATTCAGGTTGCCATTTCTTTAAATATTCAACAACACGTCCATCCGGTCATTTGGTCTTTAGATTCATTACCGTACGACTGTCAAAAAGTCATCCCTGTATCTCGTCCAATCGGTGGTGTTCTGATAACAGCTGTTAACTCGCTCATTTATCTAAATCAAAGTGTACCTCCTTTTGGCGTTGCTCTCAATTCAATTGCCAAGACAATGACTAACTTTCCTTTGGGACAGCAAGAAGGCATTAATCTGATTTTGGACCGTGCAACCGCCACTTTCATAGCTAGTGATAAACTAGTAACGTCATTATGCAACGGTGATTTATACGTAATCACACTGTATGCTGATAGCATGCGTGCGGTAAGAAGTTTTCATTTTGAAAAATGTGCTTCTAGTGTTCTTACAACATGTATAACAGTGTGTTTGGATTCTTATTTATTTCTTGGTTCAAGACTTGGTAATTCATTACTTCTGAGATACTATGCACGGTCTCAAAGCAACGATGATGAGCCTAGTATTAAACGTAAAAAAACAGATGAAACTGATGAAGATCTCATTGAATTAGAAGTATATGGCAGTGAAGTACAAACATCGATTTGCTTAGAAAGTTATAGTTTTGAAGTATGTGATAGTATTATAAACATTGGACCATGCAGTCAAGCGTCTTTAGGTGAGCCTGCTTATATTTCGGACGAATTTAGTAGTGATGAACATGATGTGGAATTATTATGTACGTCCGGTCATGGTAAAAATGGAGCTTTAAGTGTTTTACATCGTTCCATAAAACCTCAGCTAGTCACTACATTTCATTTAGATGGCTATAAAGATATGTGGACTGTTCATGGTGAAGACGATTTCCATACTTTTATGATATTAACGAATGCAGACTCAACTCTAATCCTTCAAACTGAAAAAGAAATCAATGAACTAGATTCATCAGGTTTTGCCACTAAAGAACATACTGTTTTTGTATGTAATATGAGTAAATTTATTTTGCAAGTTTTAAGAAACTCTGTGAGATTACTTAACGGTTCTGAACAGTTGCAAAGTGTTTCATTGGAATTTGGTTCTCCAATAGTGCATGCGTCTAGCAGTTATCCTTACGCTGTATTGCTGACTGAAGATGGACAAGTGATAATATTAACTGTTAAGCCAACAGGGAAGGTCATACTCATGAAACCCACAAACTTTGATCAAATACCACCAATAAAAACTCTAACTGTATATCGAGATGTAAGCGGTCTGTTTTCATACACTATGCCTCAAGCCGAAATTCCTTTGATTGGTCCAAAATTAAAACATGATAATTTTATCAGTGATTCTATAGAAGATGAAGAAGAGATGTTGTATGGCGACACAAGAGATCCTTCGTCCAAGGAAACCTTTCATAGTTCTGTATCAAACAAAAATACATTGTGGTGGTTAAAGTTTTTAGAACAGCCAGTACCAACATATTGGGTGGTGCTCACACGAGACAATGGTTACATGGAAATTTACACGTTGCCTGATTTTACTGTAAAATATCGAGTTGCTGATATTGACGAATCACCTATGGTTCTCAAAGACAGTTTAGACAAAGGTTGCTATTTCCCTAAAAAAACTGAATCAATAAAAGAAATTTTGGTTGTACCACTTGGGTATCAAGACAAAAGACCAATCATGTTTGTTAGATTAGATAATGAGGTAGATATATTGTATTATAAAATTTATTATTTTCATTAAATAATCTATTTTTTTTTACAGGTTGTAATTTATGGTGTTCATCGACATTCAGAAGGTACATTGAAAATGCGTTTTCATAAAATAACTTCCTTATTAACATTTCAGACAAGATCGGGTAATCGTCTGGAAGGAACTTCATTACTACGTTATTTTAGTAAAGTAGCTGGATATAATGGAGTTTTTATTTGTGGACAAAATCCCCATTTAGTATTACTCACTGTACGTGGTGAACTGCGGTGTCATCCATTGCATATAGATGGACCAATTACTTGTTTTGCACCTTTCCACAATATTAACTGCTCACAAGGTTTTTTATACTTTAACTCCGAACACAAACTTAGAATATCTATATTACCTACTCATTTATCATATGATGAACCTTGGCCATTGAGAAAGGTATTATTAAATATATTTAATTTTTTTTTTAAGTGAATCATACTATAGAATTTAATATTCATTAATGATTTTGAATATTTCTTATTAGATTACATATTTTTCATTTATTTTTACATAATATTTCAATTTTTCCTGTAATGTAATAATGCCACATGCACGCACGCATGCACACACATACACACACACACACACATACACACACACACACATATAGTATATTATGTGAGTATATAGAAGAATTTATTATTATTTATTTTCTTACTTAAAAATAATTGAAATGCATTTTTATAATCAAAAATAAAAAGGGGGACTTTAAGTATGTGTTAATCTGCATATACACAAAATATTTTGAGCTGCATCTTTTAGGAGTTGAACATTTATCTAATATTCAGTTATTACTCATAATTATTTTAAAAGTTTGGTTTTATATTAAATGTATGGATTAGTATACAAAAAAAATAAAACTGAGTGGACTGGAAATAATAATTTTCTGTCTACCCATCACATGTGTAACATAAAATCTAATAATTTAATAAGAATTTTGAATACTAATTTGATTTTGTTCTTAGGTCTACTTGAAAATTAATTTCTGACATTTATAATTAAATTCTAATAAATCCAACAAAAATAAATTTAAATTTATTAATTGATATAGTTATCTTTTTTTTTAACTTCTGTGAATGAAATTAATTAAAAAAGTAAAGTAAAAATGTAATGACAAATTCAAATCATCTCTTTGATGTATCACATTGGAAATAGAAAATATTTAATTCCTTATATTATATGTATTATTTACAGAGATAGAAAATTATGGTTTCTAATTCCTTGAATTTAATATCTTCAGTAAATGAAAAATATGTCATTTAGAGCTATTTTGAAATTAAAATAAAGTTGTTCTTAAGATAGCTTTTAATAGTTATAGTCTGATTCAATGAAGATAGTTATACTCTGTACAATGGTGTAGGTAAGGGAGGAATTTGGGGGTTCAAACCCCCTCCATTGTCAAAATCTCAGCTAATAAATAAATATGTAATAATAAAAATAGTTATTATCTAAATATATTAACCCCACCCCCATAAATAATCTTTACCTAAGCCATTGTATATGAAATAGGTGTACGTATATTAGGTGTACAAGATAACATTACTTAGAATTTACTCTTATAGAATCTAACTAATATACTAATTAGCTTATAATTATTTTTACTAAATAGTACTTTTTATTTAGGTTCCGCTTCGTAAGACACCACATTTTATAGCCTATCATTTGGAAACAAAGACTTATTGTGTGGTGACTTCTTCATCTGAACAGTCATCATCCTACTACCGATTCAATGGTGAAGACAAAGAACTGACTACAGAAGAACGTGATCCTCTATTTCCACTACCTAGTCATGAAGTTTTTACTCTGGAGCTGTTTTCCCCTGCATCTTGGGAACCAATACCAGATACAAGTATTGAGACTGAAGATTGGGAATATATAACTTGTTTGAAAAATGTTGCTTTGGCATATGAGGGAGCTCGTAGTGGTCTTAAGGGCTACATAGCAATGGGTACGAATTATAGTTATTCAGAAGATATCACGAGTAGAGGGCGCATATTCTTATTTGATATCATTGATGTTGTCCCAGAGCCTGGAAAACCATTGACTAAGAACAAGATAAAAATGATATACGCCAAAGAACAAAAAGGTCCAGTCACAGCTATTACCCATGTCGTTGGATTTTTAGTGACTGCTGTTGGTCAGAAAATTTACATTTGGCAACTTAAAGACAATGATTTAATTGGAATAGCTTTTATAGATACTGAAGTCTATGTTCATCAGATGTTAAGTATTAAAAGCTTGATACTGGTTGCTGATCTTTTTAAATCCATTACTCTCTTGCGATTTCAAGAAGAATACCGTACTCTATCTTTAGTGTGTCGTGATTCCAAACCATTAGAGGTGTTTGATATCAATTTTCTTATTGATAATACAGAACTTGGTTTCTTGGCTTCAGATAAAGATCAAAATTTGCTTCTCTATCTTTATCAACCAATGGCTCGTGAGAGTTATGGTGGTCAACATTTGATTCGCCGTGGTGATTTCAATATAGGATCTAATGTGAATTCTTTCTTCAGACTCCGTTGTAAACAATCAACAGTACCATTTGAACGACGAGAGATTCTTGGCTCTGATAAACGACATGTTACTATGTATGTCACCTTAGATGGTTCAATCGGATATATTGTCCCAATACATGAAAAAAATTATAGGAGATTGCTCACTTTGCAGAACATGTTGGTGCGAAATATATCGCATCTAGCTGGATTAAATCCTAAAGCGTACCGCAGTTTCAAGGCGACTGCTCCAGAGAAAATGAACCAAGCAAAGAGAATAATTGATGGTGATCTCATTTGGATGTTTGTTACATGTTTGAATACTAGACAACGTAATGAAATTGCCAACAAAGTCGGTGTTAAAGTAATAGAGCTTTTACAAGATATATACGAATTAGACAGAACTACTTGGCATTTTTAATATGTTTTAAAACTTGTACCATAGTATAAATTTTTTATTATATTTGATTTTTTGTAATTTTTTTTTCAAACAACTGTTTCTTTGTTATGTTCTGGTAGATTGTACCTAAATAGAGTTTTATGATACCACCAAAGTCTATAAAAAGCTACATTCTATTACATTTCTTATTGAATATTTTTGATATTGAGGTTTTTACTCTAAGGTTAAACTCGCATGATCTTCTAAAATGTACAATATAGGAAAGTTTAAAATTATAAAACTGTTATCTGTTAACTCTCAGCAAGAACGTAGAGTCATTAACAGTATTATTCAATAACAATATTATGAACAAACTATTTTTCACCAATAGTGGAAAAAAAAAAAGCTTTCATTGTATTGTTTTAGAGCTAAATTGAATTAGTAATTAGTACAATCTCCCAATGACTGATTATCATTACACTTGTAAGTTTTAAGTTTTCTAAGTCATATTGTAAGAATGGTGTTATAAAGTAATTATATTTAATGTTGTTTAAAAATGTTTATATTTTTTTGTATTATGCTATATTAATTTAGTTGGTTGTTACAACCTTAATTAAACTGAAATAAGATATGAGTAGGTAGTCCATACAATTATTTAAAAAATAAAATAAGTTAAAATTTCAAAATAATTGAAATACTATAATCAAACAAACATAATGAAAATGGTCAAGAAAAGGCAAATATTTCTATGTTCTTCACAGTAATCAGGATAAATCAAATCTATAATGGGAGTTATAATAAAATTAATCCAAGATAGGAGCACACATATGGTTTTGTTACATATAGATTTAACTATTTAGAACTTATTTTTGCTTCTGAGCCAATGTTACAAGCATGCAAAATTATTATCTTGTCTAATATGATTGCAATTAAACTGTAATAAGTCAATAAAAGAGTTCTATTGGACTTAGCGAGTTAAATTTACAAATCATTAAAACAAAGACTAAATAATGTACAAAGAATTATAGCATCTGAATGAGCAATTTTAAAAATAACGCATCATAAGTTCCTATCTAGGTATTGTCTATTGGCGTTCTGAATGTCAATTTTTTGTTGAAACTTCACGACATACGTAATTTATTAGTTGCGTTTCTAAAAATTACTGCATTTAATTTTGATTATATTGTTTTATTAATTAGGCAATAATAAATGCCTATTTGCAATGTATTAGAAAAACATCTGTTATGAATCAATATTAAAATCATATAATTGAGATCTGCTAGAGCGAAAGAATAAAACAAAAAACCTTGACCGTAGAAAGGATCATATGCGTAAATGTAGACTGTATAATAATAATATAATATTAATGGGAAATGTAGAAGATAATTGAAGAATGACCGCTTTTGACCACTTGCGCTTTGACCATTGTATCAATCGAAACAAAAATAAATCAAGGAACTCTGCTCGTCAAAGCATAGACGTGCTCAGGGGGGGGGGGTGGGGGATTCAAACTCGGGATGGGGGGGGCATGGATACTTGACAAATATATAATATGTATTAGCTACCTACATATAATTATAATTATTGTACTTTCTGAGTTTTTTATAACAATTTATTTATTAGGTATCATTTTCTCTTTATTAGTCTGTATTATTTGATATTGGTTACATTAACTCTTATAATTCTGAGACCGTGGTAACTACCTACTAATTAGTTCCTAAAGTCACGAATCATAAAATATAACTCTCAAGTTATCAATTTTTCATATAATATCACATCACAGATTATTTTAATTATAATTATATAATTTATTCTTTATATACATTTGTTTTTATCTGTGCAATTGTGCTCATATTTTGAGTTTTGAAATTGTTTAACTTAAACGTTGTACAATAAAATTAATATACCACTTTCAGCTGAAGAAGTCCTTGACGAGCTTGCTAAAAAACCTCGCAAACTTGACTTGGTTTTATAATTTTAATTTAATAAATGTTATATGCTACAAAAATTATGCTTGGTTTACTTATAATTTTTACATTTTAATTCATAATGCATACTGATTATAATGTTGTATTATAAAAAGTTGAGGCCCCCCCCATTCAAAATTTCTGACCATGCCACTGTGTCAAAGTCGAAACGGACATAGGTTATTTATACCACAAAGGATTTAATTCGTTGGTCGTATTCGTTTCGCATATTATTTCATGACTTGCATACATGTATTGCATGTGTGTATAGTAGGAAAGATTATTTTTTATTTTCGTATGGTTCCATCGACTTTAATACTCTTAGTTTGAGCCTCTTTGCTGCGTTCTACTGCGTACGTGTAGTGTATATATATATATAAATTATATAACGGCTGATTTTTTTTTTAAAAAAATGTTATTTTTCACGAACGTAAACGAATAACTGTTCGATGTGTGTGCACAGAGAGAATACAGTCAAGGGTACGATCCTTGGTTACCACGCGAAGACTGGGACAAATTCGACCCTCACTTGGTGTCCGAGGGAGCGTTCGCAGCCGCTATGATATTCAGGTACGCTGATTTTCTGGAAAAAAAATCGTATATTCATAAACATTATAGACAATAGTGTTTTTATGTTATTATAATTTAACCCGTTTTCTGATTAGTTGTATAATATGCACTATTATTAACTAAAATATAAATATTGAAAATAAAGGACATTTTTACCAAAATACATATATTTTATTAAAATATCAATATTTGTAGTCCTTGTCCCTGCGAATCATTTAAAAACAGGTTTTCATTATCTCAGGAGATATAGCTATTTCTTTTGCAGGGGACATCCTTCGTACGTTATATTAATAGTCCTGGTATGTGTAGGTGAGAAAATACTGTCGTAATTATATCGATTAGGTTTAATATATTAATAATACAACGAGAGCTTTGTGTAGGTACGAAATAAATATAATTTCAGTTTGTATTTTATAGTGAACAAATGGTGCGCCAATTTCCACCATAAAATAATGATTCAATTAATAATTCCATAATATAATAATTTCCAAAATTAAGTGGGCAATCTAGGAAGACGCAAATAGATGAATATAGTTTAAACTCGGTGCAAGAGTAGTAGTTACTCGTAATTCTCGTCAAAATCCTTTCAATAAAATCGCCATAAAATTTTCGTCAAAATCCTTTCAATAAAATCGCCATAAAAATTCTTATTGTTTCGCGAACATTTCGAAAACATCTCTACGTTTTTTTTTTCATTACAACTGACGTCTCGTTTGTACATTTCATTAAATCGTACTCCGGAGAGTGCGTATGATTTCGCATAAGCTAGCTGTAAACATGCAACCCGTCAAACGACACTGTTAATGACAATTAGGCTAACCATGTACACTACCGTCTACAGCCTATGCAAGGATCATCGCTATGCGCGTGTTTAGGGCTTCTCAGATTACACTAATATTTCGTTGGCATTTTATAGTTTCTTAAAGCTCGTGCACATATTCAGCGTGAACCCTCACCTGGGACCGCTTCAGATATCGCTGGGTCGTATGATCATCGACATTATAAAGTTCTTCTTCATTTACACTCTGGTGCTGTGCGCTTTCGGCTGCGGTAATAATTTTATATTATATAAAAAAAAAATACCAGTACATTACTGTGCTTTACGGGTTGATTTTTTCGTTTAACGTTGAACAATCGCCTTTTACAGTTTTTTAGCGACTCAAAATCATTTCCGCACAACCATACTTGTCATCTACTTTATTTATTTGTTTTTTTCGTAATAATTTTTCAAGTTTTAATCATGAGCTACTATCAAATACAATATTCTCAAGTGGAATAATTCCTGAAAAAATTCGATCCACAATGACTAAATGTCAAACATGTATCTATATTATGCTGCTATGGTTGTTTATAAATACCAACATTTTATCGGGCTTTACACTTATGTCTTATGGACTGTTACACGTACAGACGAAGGGAAATGTAGTATTTGACGTTAAAAAAAAAAAAATCAATCTTTTGGCGATGATTATGTTATAGACCTCGTGGTGTTGATCGAATGATTTTCGTTTTAGGTTTAAACCAATTGCTGTGGTATTACGCGGACTTGGAATCGAAAAAATGTTACCACGACAACAACGACTTACCCGATTTCGGGAATGAGGAGAAAGCCTGTTCGACGTGGAGGCGATTCGCCAAGTTTGTACCCACACTTGTGTATATTGTATTATGCGTGCACTGTATTATATTATTATGTTTGACGTTATCGCACATAAGAACTTAAGATGTTCATTGTAGAAAATCCAGTTGAGCACGAATTGCAAATGTTTATAATAACACCGATTATTTAAAATTTTTTCACGTATAAAATAATAACGAGCTCAACTGTAATCGATAGTAATATATTTAAAATAATTGTAATTACACTCCTTTTAAAATCAATTTAAAAATAAATCAAATATAATAGGTAAAAAAAAAAAAACACTAATATAATAATAAGTGTACAAAAGCTTATATAATATATAAACGATACAATATGATGTCACTTACGTTCTTCCCAACTAACACTGTTACAAATTATAATTTCATTACACATACAGATCATATTTTTGATACGTAATAAAAAAAAAATTATAAATGAATAATGAAATTTAAGGGGGGGGTGGCAGTCCACCTGGGCCTCCCAAGATACGTGTATGTCTAGATGATATTATAGGTAACGTAAATAAGTTTATTGCAACATCAACAACATTTGAAAATGTTACATAAGTATATAAATTACAAAAGTTGCAAACTCATCCTATGAGCAAAGGTATTAGGTGTACTATGTACGAACTGTTTTCTCCAATTCATACTACAGACGTAAATCAAAATAACATATTGTTTAACACCGATGTATGGTAATGATGATGACGGTGCGTGGAATTTTGCTGTATCATTATTGATTCTCTTTCTATCTCCCTCTCTCTCTCTTTGATATAATTGTTATTATATACACATTGAGATATCACGTATTTCGTATGCTTGAAATCAAACCACAGCCCTTACCCGAAACATTATAAATTGGTAATGTAATTATCGTTTCGTACACTTTGCATGCGTTATTAATTGACATGCTATAGTTCGATGTAATTTCAATAAGATATTCGTTCGGAAAATGTACTCGCCGTTTAATACGATTATAAAAATATTTGGTACCATAATTCGTATTCCTGGGCCGGCGCAACGGCAGTGCAACCGGTGCACCTGAATAGGGCCTCGTGGAAAACAAATCATTACTGAATAAATATTATAATTTAGAAAATATTACATTATTAATGAAAATATAATATTTTAAACTATAGATCCAAGCGAAAAGTCAAGAAAAAAATCGTTCTAAAATATATAATCAATAATAAATAATATAATATATTATTTTATTGTATATTAACTAAAAATTATAATTACTTAATAATATAATATAGTTAATAATATAATTAATTAAATAAAAATTATAACTAAAAAATAAAGGGTGTATATTAAACATTAATTGTTGTGTATTATTTTATTTCAACTATTTTGCACGGGGCCCCGCAATTTGTAGCGCCGGTCCTGTCCATGGGCTGGGACTAAATATGTTTCACGTTCAAGTGGAAAACAATCATATATTTTATTAAAACCAATACAATAACGAATACAATTTACGTGATACTTGTCAATATTTAATATTTCATCGGAGATTAAACCGATTTTTCTGTAAAATAAGTGCACGTCGATATAATTGCGTTTTACACATCAATCGTGTTCTGCAAAAACTTTCGATCAATAAAATGTATTTATATTGTAGTACAGTCTTATAAGGTTTTCGTTTTCCTCAGCATATTTGAAACATCGCAGTCGCTGTTTTGGGCCGGTTTTGGTCTGGTGGATTTAACGGCATTCGATCTCACAGGAATTAAAAGCTTTACGAGGTTTTGGGGTCTACTGCTGTTCGGATCGTACTCGGTGATCAACATTATCGTTTTGCTAAACATGCTCATCGCTATGATGTCGAATTCATATCAGATAATCTCGGTGAGTTTACAGTAATCTTTTCGCCGGGCACATTGACGTTTTGCACTCTTATCTCGCCTTTAGGAACGGTCCGACATGGAATGGAAGTTTGCACGCAGTTCGTTGTGGATCTCGTATTTCGAGGACGGGGACACTGTGCCGCTTCCGTTCAATCTGTTCCCATCGCTGAAAAACGTCAAACGCATGATAGGTCTCGAGCGGACCAAACGGACGTCCGGATCGATGATTGTACGTAACGTAAAGTTTATCAATAATTTATTATACAACTCATAGCGGAAAATGTTGATCGATCTATTTGTACCGATTGATTCATGTTCGTAGTTCAAGTGCAGGGAAAAAGCGCTAGCCCGGCACGACATTGTTATGCGGCTGTTGGTGAGACGTTACGTGACCGCGGAACAACGCAAGACCGAAGAATTCGGCATAACAGAGGATGACGTGATGGAAATACGACAAGACATATCGTCAATGAGATTCGAGATGGTTGACATATTCAGACAGAATGGATACAAGACGCCCAAAAAGGAACACGATTCGAATGTCGGTAAGAATTTGTCTGGATTTTTCTATTATCTTTACATTATTATAATCAAAGATGGAATTGCGATGGATACATTTCATGAAACTTAATAATACATAGGAATCCTTTTAAGAGATTATAAATACACGTTATAAATATCCAATATTCTAATGGGTGCCCAGCTTCCCCATAATAGTTTCAATGGGTGCCTTAGCCCTCGGTCACCCATGTATATAGAGCCTATGCATAGGACAATTTTTCTTCCTTTTATTTTGGAGTACATAAAAACGTAGATCTGTAAGGCAAAACATATTTCCGGTGATTCTGATTGTTCAGAAGTTAATAATTTTTTTTAGTTATATGTCCTTTTAAGATATATTTATTTAAAAATAATGAGAATAAAAAATATATGAGATTCGATGATTTGGGAGATTATACCAACAATGTTCACGGTTTTTCTTGCTAAAAATAAGCAATATATATGTATATTGAACTGTATATAAGCATATCCATTATAATATAATGATTGTATTACTATTTAAAAGTGTCATTTTTATTGTTTTTGAGATTTGCAAATTTTCACTTTTTTCTCTTTCACCGATTTAAACGTCGCCAGGGCATAGTGCAATAGTACGTTTGAACAGGGAGCCGCGACATGCGTATATCATATTTAAATGAAATTTAACATTTTCGTTTTGTTTTTGCACAGCTCAAGGCAAGAAAGGTCGGGTAATGGAACGCAGACTGCTGAAAGATTTCCAAATCGGTCTGGTAGAGGGGCTGATACAGGACGCGATTTCGTCAAACGATAAGGGTCCGAAGGACGTGTTCAGCAAGATCGCTAAGGCGATTGGGCGACGAACCAGCCAAGGCAGCAAGAAAAAGGACTGGAACGCTATGGTGCGGCAGAAGAGCGTAATCAGGGACCCGATCGGCAGCACGGCCGAAGGCGCGGAACGACGGCACCGGCAGAGCGTTCGCCGATACATCCTAGACCACCAGAAGGACAGCCTGATGTCGATGGACGCGAATAAGCTGGTCGAGTATAACCCGCTGCTGGCGGAGATCGCGCCAGCAGCCCGGGTGGCATACGCAAAGTTTAAGATACCGAAGATTAAGCAAGAGTACGAGGAGAACACGATAGGCGCGGACGAAGTGTTCGAAAACGCGCCCTCCGTGAACGTGGTGGACGAGACCAAGACGAAGGGATCGATTGCGCGGCCGAGGCCGAAGAGCACGCGGAAAGCGCCGGTGGCGGGGGCGCTGCCTTATCCGTCAACGGCGGGCCCGGTGAACAAGGGAGAAGACACGGGAAAACCAGCGAGTGCGACGCCGCAGCCGCAGGTGGAGATCGGAGACGTTGCAAAGCCGCTGGCGAAAGAGTTGGAACAACACAAGTCCGCGGAGACATCGAAGGATGTGGAAGTGCCGCGACCATCCACGTCTGGTTCCGGTGCTATCGGATCCGGAAGGGATGGAGGGTCCGCGAAGGAAGTAAGTAAAGTGGACCGGGAAAAAGATGCGGATAAAGCGAAGCACGTCAGTGGCGAAGCGAAGGACGATGACGACGAAAAGGGTGCAGGTGGTGGAGCGAAAGATGCGGACAAAGAAAAGGACACAGACGAGTCAAAAGACGTGGATAATGCTAAGGATGCTGAGAAGTCGAAAGATGCGGGTAAATCAAAAGCCTCGGGCAAAGACAAAGACGATAAACATTTGAAACCAGAATCACCGAAACGATCGGCTAGCCCGAAAAAACCCGGTGGAAAATCGAAAGTCACTGGAGAAATACTGACCGGTTGGTTATAAAATCGGCCGCAATCGCCTGTTCTTCTTATGGAATTAAAAAGATAAATATAAAATATGGCATGGTTAGTGGTGGTTTATAGGGTATACTATAAATATCACGAATCACCGGAGTGTTTACCGCATAGAATGTCCACGCAGCATATGACCTTATCGAAATTAACGTTAAGTTCTTCAGTCTGTTGAAATAAAACCTAAATTCGGACTACCGACTGCTTTTTCAGTTGATTGATCGATTTACGTGTAGTTTCTATCGAAAATATCAATTATTTCTTAACTACGATTCCATTCCGTTACAAAAATCTGCAGTCCGTTTTCAATCACTATTTTTGCAAGTCGTGATCAAAGTTGTTATAGTTCAATTTTTATTTCAGACCGTTTTTTTATTGGGGGGGGGGGGGTTGCTATATGCGGTATGCCTTGGGAGTAAAAAATTAATAAATAAAAAAAAAATTTTCGGAGGGGTATACATTTTTTTTCTGGGGGGAGGAAGGTTAATAACTCCTGAAATAAACACGGTCTGAGACCAGAGTTGAATGTTTTTCAGATTCAACAACTGATCATCGCTTCCATGTACCATAAAACTGTTTAAGTTTCATCAACGATTAATTTAACGTTATACAAGTAACGTCCGTCCAGTAGGAAATGGATTTATCATACCAATACATTGCTCTTATAACTGAACTCATGTAATACAATATCATGGGATGGACGCTAATCTAAAAACCGAATAATATTGATGCGAGAGTTTGTACGAGCAATTATAATATTAAAATACATAATTAGACTTTATGGCGGTAGGCATTTCGGATGATTAGATAATATTTATATATTAACTTATGATTACTAAATAATTTTGTACACACAGGGTATTTCTTGAAAATTCATTAATTTCATTTGGCCGGGACATCATCAGTAGCCAAACCGTTTGAAATTAGTAAATGTTCACGAGACACTCGATGATTATAATATTAATAAAACGATTTTCTTTTAATGATTATATACTGTTATACAATTTTATATTTTAAAATACTAATATAAATAATATGTGGAAACAATGCCCGAGGTGTACGTTTATTATATGGTATATCCGGCACGGTATTCCTGAGAGCCGTCAAGTATCAAACTACACAGCAATATCGCAGTCTTACTATGCACGTAACGATGCTTAGAAGTTATTTACCTTTTCCCGTAATAATACGATTGATAACGTTATTTTCGGTAACACCTCGATCGTGGATTAGCAATAGCGCTCGATATATTTTTTTTTTTTCAACGACGCCAAATTTAATCGAACGATAATTTGAGTACGATAATCGGCTATTGGACGATTAAGATCGTTGTACCTTTTGGCTAGGGGGGGGGGGGGTGCCACACGGACGCACTAAGTACGCGCGTTGTGATGGATGTACTATTTAATGCTCGCACTAGAGAGGGCGCACGAGCGTCGATATGACGTCCGTTAAAAATTTTTTATCATTTACTGTGTGTCTTACTAACTTATATCTACTTCATAAGCGCAACTAGGGTACAACATCTGGGAGGGAGGACTACAGCTCTCCTACCAAAACTTAAAATAACCTGTAGGTTACTCTTACTCTTATATAGTATTTTAATATATTTTAAATTCTGAGCCAAGTTGGATTTACAGCAATATGTCTTTTTTTTATTTGAGACACTATTGTGAATTAAGTGTGCTGTATGTGGTATGCCGTGTATAACATGAAATAATTATGGGGGGGGCCTAATTCATGATCCGAGGGATAAGCCCCCATAGCCCCCCTCTAGTTGCTCCTTAAACTTTTCAAACTCTTCGTCCGCACCTAAGATTCTACTTATATATATATATATATTATTCTAGATTCTACTTGGTTGTAAAGTTGTAAAGACGTATTGCATACTGTTTTCACAAAGTTTTTTTTTAAATATGGACCCAGATGAGGTTTTTTCCTCTAGTTCGTTAACCTATTTATACCTAAAACAAAAACAGACTAAAAGGAAATATTGGGTTCTTCCAATAAATTTTGAACGATTTACAAATGGTCATTACGTGAAGTGTACCTATGTATTATATTGTATTAATTTTATTATACGGTTGATATTTATGGAACGTTTATCGGGTTGACCGGATGTTATTAACAAATTAAATACTTATATGAGTTACCTGCAGGCGTTGTAGTTGTCGCACCAACGTCAACGAAGTGTTCGTCAGTTTATAAATTATATTACATAGCATATTCCTATTCGTCGAGTTATGGAAAGTAATGAAATTAAAATTACACGAAGTGAACGAAGTGAAGATCTAGTATCAGTGGCGGCGTGACGGCAGATTTTTGAGTCAGTGGGTGGGTAGGTGGGTAGGTATTGACCATTGGGTATCGAGTGGGTATGTAGTATGTAGAACGAATAGTGGGGGAGCTACTTTTACAAGCTACCCTTTTTTTAAAAAATTCTTTTTAGGTGGGTGGGTGGGTGGGCAAAATCCTAACAGGATTTATGAAGTAAAATATTTCGCGTCGCCACTGTCTAGTATTATTAGATAGTGATAAATAAAGACCGGATATAATTGCATTAAAAATATCTTAAAATTGTACTAAAAAGATGCCAAAATTGCAGTATAAATATATTTATATATATAATAATAAATATACATAAAAATTACATAGTAAAATCATATCAAATATATAATCATTAATTACTTACTCAAATAATATTATGGACATTAATATAATATTTACAAATTATATACATCTCTAAATTGTGTTCTTGAAAATTGTATTGTGTGTTACTTAAAATATGTTATATAATGAAAAAGTACGTTCACCGTCCACACTCGTTATCGATGCATATAAAAAATAATTTAAAAAATTTGGTGTTATATCTAAAAAAAACATCTTAATTTCCTGTCATAATCTCAGAGTAAGTTTAATAGTTTAATATTCTTCATTATTTCTGAGAAATTTTAATTTATCTACTATTTTTCCATTGGGACGGGAATATTTATAGAAATATTTTCAATTTCACTAAATATGTTTAAACTATTTAGTAATTGATTATTTGATTCTTCTAAACTTGTGAGTTGTGTGGATAACTCAGATAAATATAACTTTAAAAATCATAAACTACATTTAACTACATGTAAAAATTTACGTTGTAGTTATATTTTTTTTGTAAAATCACTTTGGAAATAATTATTTGTATATTTTATCACGCGGAGTATACAAAAATTGTAATAATTGCAAAAATTGCGAAATTGTTGAAAAATGCAAAAAATTGCATTATTAAATTAAACAAGACGACAGTAATCAATCTAATTCGTATACATATTTGATCAGATTTTATTTACCGGGTATCAATAAAAAGTTGCAATAATAATTAAATTCGGTCGTTAGTGATAAATATCGTTTTATTCTGAAAATTAAGGGCACAAGAAATATTTAGAGTACGTTGGAATACGCTATCTCGCTATAACTAATTTATAGATAACTCATTTTTCATTACATATCTATTAAATATTTTTATAATTCTACATTTTTTACATTTTTTTTAAACATATTTATATAACGTATAACTTTTTCCAAGAATATTTGTTAAATGATAAGTAATAAATAGTATGCAACATTGCACGTTCTCGATCGTATTAATTTTTGAGGTTCTTTGAGTCATCGCGGTAAGTTCTTTGTTAATTTTAAGTTTTCTCAGTCGTTCGGCTAAAAAGGTATAACGTTCTCAATGGTTCGATAGCAACTTTTTCTTATCAATAGAACGTCGGATTTGATTGACATTTTATAACGTATCGCAAGACGAAGATTTCAATAACCGATCTGTTCGATGGAAACGATGCGTTAATTACTCTCAATTGACTACTGCAGTAATTGCGCAGGGTGTCCAACGGAGATGTATAGGATGAATTCATCGCGATATGTCCTGAATCAATGAAAGGATAATCGAATTCGGTTTTTTTCACTACACGACTCACAGCCATAAGAACTACGTACCGTAGCGAAAAGAACCGGTTCTGGAACCCTTTGAATATTGGGAACCGGAATCTCACTGAAACGCTAATTTAAATTAATTTTTAAAACCAGAACCTCACTGGCACCCTTATTAGAATTAATTTATCTTTAAGTAACTCGCGCATTATATGTGACGTATGCTGTTGTAAGAATGTATATCATACATAAATCATGAGGTGAAAAAAAAAAATTACCGACGTACAAACATAAAGTCGAGTTATTAAATGAAACACGTTCGAGTTGAAAATCATCAACTCTTTCGTCGCAGCGCTGCAGACGTTTTACAGTGAACGAAGAATCGTTTGTGCGTTTTTTATTTTTATTTTTTACATATATAGGTATATAATATTGTATAATTATTTGTACTAAGAATTAAGAATTGATGTATCGAAATGATTTACGTAAGAGACTACGAGAGAAAAAAAAAATAATAACAAAAACGGTGTATAGGTACGGAGGTATATCGATTGTCAAAGAAAAGCCGTTCATCATCGAGTTCTCGAGACGTTGTTGAATCGCAGTCGTGTAATTATTTATTTTTTATTTTTCATTTTTTTTCGTAAGCCGAGTGAAAATATGAGAACGACAATCCAGATAAAAAATTATGTTTTGACGCCATTCGCTTAGTTAAAAAAAAATAAATATATATACATTTGTTTATCGTTAACATCACATCGCGTACATACACCGTGTACTTGTTATGTTTATAATTGAATAAAATATGTGCTGAACGAACGCGGTAGATATATAAATTAATCGAAACGATAACTGTTTCGCGTCGAACGGATTAGACGACGGAGGAAAGAATATCACGTGTTTCACCAGTTTTATCCTTATCGATAATCGACGACGGCGTTTGGCGAGCGGACCGATTGTGTGCGTTCAAGGTGGAAAAATGCCGAAGCAAAGGTACCGTTGTGACGCGGAACGTAAAAACTATTCAACGTCGTAGCAATTCAATCGCCATGATTATTTATGTTCGCGTAAACACCAGGGGCGTATTTAAACTTATTTCTAGGGGGAGGACTCAAATTTTTTCTTTAATTGAGACTCAAAATTTACATGTAAAATTTTTGGTAATATTTAAACCAGGTGAATCCTTGATATTTGTGGTTTTTTTTTTAAATCTAATGCTGGATCCACTTAAAATCGACTTTCGTTAAGTTTTTTTCAACATCTGTTTGTGTTTTGAAAGTTACGCTTGTGTTTTATTTGATTTTTCACTAAGTATGAACCCGACAAAAAGCCCAATTCAGTATTCACAGCCATGCGTAATTTGATTTCATTATAAAATGATTAAAAAAATTTGAAATGTGTATCTCACATATAATCAATTATTTAAATACGAATTCAGTGGGAGGCGATCGCCCCTTCGCCCCCCTAAAATACGTCCATGGTTGATATGATCCTCTCGTTTCACGAACGTCGTATCAACAGCCCAAAGTGACCACAACTATTTCGATCAGCAGTCAATCAGCGGCAAACGGCAGTTTTGATTGGGGGGGGGGGGGTTGTGATTTCGTTACAGTTCGATCGGAATCATGAAAAAAGGGGTGAACACCGCAGACATGTATCTATGGAGGTGCAAGAGTACGGAAGGGCGTGGATAATTATATGTCGCTTGCCTCGACGCCCATTAATTAATTTGTGGACTGTACGATGTGGCGGGATTAAAGGTAGGAATTTATGCGGTTATGGAACTTTCTTCTACCGGAATATTAATTAACCCAGCCTAGGTTAGCGATCACTCCGCCTGCGCTTGACCGAAATTAGGTCTACTGGGCAACGATCAAAATAAATAATAATTAATGGTTGGATAAACTAGATCGGTTGTTGCCGTTTTTATTTACGCAAACAATATCTAAAATTCATAGTGGGCACACGCATAATCTACAATCTTAATAATATACGAGTTTATTTATAAATTAATTAATGTAAAATGACAAATGAAAAACAATGATGGACAAAAAAGTAGTAGTAATACTTAACAATGTTTTAATGTTTGCTATATATAATAGTAATAAACATTTTAACACATAAACATTTTTTTTTAGGCTGTCGTGCAACAACAATGGTATAATAATTATAATTATGATTTAAGTTTTGGAAAAAGAGAGAGGTAATCGAACTCCGTTGTCTTGGTTTATCGCGCAAAGCGCATTGGTAAATTATTCTTAATTGACGTTGGTCGCTACAACAAGGTTCGTGAAATATTAAAAAACAACCGGAAATTAGGTCTTAAAATGTTCTTCACGGCCGAGACACGTGTTAATAAAAGTCTTAAGACCAGTGACTAATTCAGTTATACGCACCTATGAAATATGCAAATTAAAGTACGCACATAAAAATTATATTTGTATACCATTTTTTTTACATTTTTTTTCTTTTTACAAGAAAACTGAGAAGATATATGAGTAAAATAACAATCACGTTTTTGTTACACAACATCCGATAAGACTACCGAACAATTATTTTAATACGGCAAATTCATTATAAGCCTCAATCTTAATCGAATATTTAGATTAAAAATTATTCTTGCCGGAAAAGGAACTGTCATATCTTTCCCAAAACGATCAGCAATCGTCTCGTAATAAAGTTCGCTTGTCAATTTGTTCACAATACCGTCATGTACTCGTGTAACATGCATAATGAATCAAGTATCTTGTTTGCACTTGCTGTTCGTAACAAAGTTTTCATTCCATCTGTAACGTACTAAATGACCGTTCTGCATTACAAATGGTGGCCGGTATGGAAAGGTTAACAAATTTTATTTTGACAAGGAAAATGGATAAAGTTTGGTGATAAGAGCGTAAAACTCCATCCAAGAGAAAAACCTAAAAAAAAACCAGGAACTCAATTCGTCATATAAGGTTATATTGGGACTCAGTTCTTATGCAGCCCTTAATACTCTAAGCTACACCGCATTATATTAATTTATTTCTACATATACCTACACTATTTATTTATATATTTATTTAGAAGTGTTAACCGTTTACTAATTTTTGTTTCGTTTTATTACTTAATTAAAAATAAAACGGAAATTTATTTTATAAGTCTCTAATTACAATAATATACTTGAATATTGGAATACGTGGAACATTACATTGGTTTTCTTTATATTAGTAAAGGGTCGTAATTAAGAAGCTGATCCAAACCCAAACTCGAGTAATATTGCCCAAGGTTACAGGTACATCCTTTCAATAATAAATATAAGTTATATTACTTATTAAGTATTTATAACAAAATCAATTAAATTTATGTTTCTATAACTAAAAATATTGTAACTATTACATTATTATAGCTAGCAATATTAAAGTCTTCTTTGTTATGTCTATAGTATTTTAAACTAACCCTAACCAATTAATGTTAGTTATTTTAGTTATTCTAATTAATTAGTCCCACATTTATTTTTCATTTTTTTTTAACACTCAAAATTTTAATTTTCATTATATTAATGATCTTGTAGTAAGTAAATCATGTATTTGATTGCACATAAATCAGATAGAGTCCAGGCATAAGGATTCCTATTTTTAATTTTTTCAGTATTTAAATGTTTTTATTTCAACTCGAACTTTAAATTTATTTATTTTTATCGTTACATTTTTAAATCTAGCAATAATATAACAATTAAATATTTTCTATAATTTAAATAATATTATGATCTAGCCTAAATCAATTATAATTTATTCAATTTTTATTTTTATTTAAATAATGAATAATTTAAATTATAATACTAATTTAATTTTTATTTCAATTAGATGTATATTTATTTTAATAAGTAGGTAGAATAATTTAACAGTGTTAAACGAAAACCATTTAATATCATCATAGGACTGACTCGAAAGAAAATAAAAACAATACCGTAACAATAGCAATAATATAACTATTTCTAGTGATATATACTGTGTGATGAGACAAGAGAAAACAAATTCAGTAAGAGTTGTTATGAAAGTGAATATTGAAGGAAAAAGAGGAAGAGATAGACCAAAAAAGACGAGGGTGGCCGACCCAAAATGGTTGGGAGAAAGGCGAAGAAGAAGAAGAAAAATAAGACTAGTAATATATACTTTATTATTCAATATCAATTATATTCTATAAAATAGTAATTAAATGTTATATTTTACAGCCGACAGATATTTAGTCTTTAATTCCTAATGAAACCAAAATATAAAAATGAGCAATCAATACATTACGAACTACTCGTAGCAGATACCAGTGACAGGAAGTGAACGATTTCAGTATAGTTTTGAAGAGCTTCAAGGTAGGGCGTTATAAAAAATATTGAAATTGAAATTATTGTAACCCTTATAGTTTGGATTCGAGTCATAGTTTGTGCGATACCCGATCGAGCATATGACTGTACCACTTGAAATCAGTGGACCAACGCGCGAGACGAGAAATTAATGTTTATAATGGCTTTTTTGAAAGAGTAAGATGAAGGAGAACCTGGTAGCGAGTTTTCGAGGTCTGAGTTCTAGAGAGTTACAATTTTTGTATTCTGAAGTGTGAGGTTCTTTTTTTCGGTGGTAGGGGATAGAGCTACACACGGTGTTCATGACGTGACAAGAGTACGGCCTCTTTGTCCATATACGTCCTGTGTGGTAGCTAGCAATTCGACATTTACAACCTTTTGAAGGTTTTTGATTCTACAGAGCTACAGTCGTCGGTAACCAACTGCACTGAGTAAAAACTCAATTTATACTTGGAGCCGTACGGTAGCTGAAGATTTGGAAGTCGAATTGCGACGTTAGGGATGATACAGAGCTACGAATGTCGGTAAATACCGCACAGTAGCTATTCTTTTGTTTTGTGAAAAGAGGTCTTGTCTGGAAGTGTGAGGTTTTGGAGAGTGTAGGACTACAATTGGTGGTGTATAAGTACGAGGGAGAGAAAAGTACTTTTTGGAAGTGATAGAAGTTTGAGCAAAGGTACCGATCGGTAAAGACTGGCCTGTTAGTGGATTTATGTGAATGATGAGTGTTCATAAGTCGCGGAAAATCTGGTTGTGTTTAAAGGGTGAGGTTCATTCGTGGGGGGTGGGTAAGAGCTACACACGATGTTGTACATATGATAAAAAAAAAAAAAAAAAAATGTATGACAATTTATATCCCGTGTGGTAGTTAGCAATTCAATATTCGAATTGCAAGGTTTGTGATAATAGAGAGCTACAACCGTCGGTAACCACCTGTCAAGAGAAGCAACTGATTGCTTATTTGGAGCCGCACGGTAGCATTTCGTATGTTTGGTGAATTGCGGTCTTATCTGTGGTAGTTTGATTTGATTTGGAATTGTGAGGTTTTCACGTCCTGAAGTGTGAGGTTCTTTTTCTTGGGGGGTGGGGACAGAGCTACATACGGTCTTCCTTAACGTGGCAAGAGAACGATCTCTTTGACCTTGGAAGTCTCGTGTGGTAGCTAGCAATTCGACTGTTAGATTAGAAGATTCATAATACTACAGGGCCACATTCGTCGGTAACCAACTGCATAGAGTAGAAACTCAGGTTATATTTGGAGCCGTACGGTGGCTGAAGACAAGACAGTCGAATTGCGAGTGTAGAAATGTTGCAGAGCTACGATCGTCGGTAACCACATAGCAAGAGCAGCAGCTCGTTGCTTCTTTGGAGCCGCACGGTAGCTGATCTTTTTTTTGTTAAGTGAACTATGGTTTTTTCTAGAAGTGTGAGGTTTGATGGTGCATTTGGACGTGAAAACGAGAGGTAAAAAATTGGTTTGGAAATCGGGCCAGTCCAAAAGCCATTAGATGTTAACATTTCGTCACGTTTATTTGTTTGGTGCACACGCATATGTGCTACGACTATATGTGTGGATCGGGTGTATATTCAATGACCGTCTCCAAAGAAAAGAGGCCAAAAAAACAAAAAAAAA